>NW_022630235.1:0-31910 GCF_010909765.2 Amblyraja radiata
TGTTTACCATTGTCCATTTTACTGCATTGCACCACTATCCGACTTTCCAAGCCCCCCACCTCCCCCAAACCCTCACCTCTCTGGCTACAGCTCTAGTTACTCGGTTTGACCAGCTTAAATCTAGTGAAGTCCACTCCAAGGAACAGAGTCCTCTTCTCAAAATAGACACAAAATGCTGGAGTAACTCATCGTGACAGGCAGCATCTCTGGAGAGAAGGAATGGGTGACATTTCGGGTCGAGACTTTTCTCAATACTGGTGCCAATGCCCCGCGATTTAAAACCTTTTCACCTCTCTTTGAGCGACACTTTCAACTGTTCTGTTTGACCCTGTGCAAGTTTGTAGGTGACTTAAGTAATAATCCAGAACCTTCTCACATGTGCAGAATTACTTTCATTGTTAACTTATGTCAATGGTTCCAAACAACTAGATGGCTATCACATTACCTTTCAGTCCTGCTTTCTGAATGGTCTAATTCCCTGTATACCCCACATGCAGGCAAATAATACCGTTCACTTATTAGGCAAGGTGGCCATTCATATCTGAAGCAGTCACATCTTTCTCTGCCTGAGCCAATCTAGGCTGTTAGCAGTGCCTACACTGTGGGTCATGCTCAACAAATAACTCCCCTGCTTGTATACCAGATCATCTGCAGCTCAACTACGCCAAACCAAGGTCCTCATGCTGCACAAGAAACGGCAGCTGCTGTCATCTGGAGCATGAAACAAACCACTGGACAAACCCCCCCCCCCCCCCCCCCCCTGCGACTGAGACAGTGTCTCGACCCAAAATGCCCACCATCTCATAAGTGATAGGAGTAGATTTAAGCCATTCGGCCCATCAAGTCTACTCAGCCATTCAATCGTGGCTGATCTATCTCTTCCTCCTAACTCCATCCTCCTGCCTTCTCCCCATAACCTCTGACACCCGTACTAATCAAAAATATATCTATCTCTACCTTAAATATATCCGCTGACTTGCCCTCCACAGCCTTCTGTGGCATCTCTGTCTCAACAGATATTACCTGGCCTGCTGAGTTCCTTCAAGCTTGTTGCTTTTACTGTTTGTTTTCATGCTGCAGTAGCAGTAGAGGTAGTTGATGAGGTTCTCAATCATTCCCACCAGTGCACACATGTCAAGAATGTTTAAATGTTAAATGCGCCGATGACAGAACAATGAAATTTTTACTTGCAGCAGCATAATAGTTCTGTAAGCACAGTACTCGTAGAGCAACTATAATAAACAAAGAATCAATAAATTATTGAACCCCTAAAAATCCAGAAATCCTTAGTGCAACCAAAGACAGTCCATAGTTTGTGTTGTGTCGTGTCCAAGAGCCTGATGGTGTTGGGTAGAAGTTTTTCCTGAGGTTTTCAGACCCCATGATCCATCGGCCACAACCTGTCATCCGCCCTTCCGTCACTATCAAATCTTTACATGTTGCGGGCCGAAGGGCCTGTTCCTGCTCTGCAGTTCTATGTAGTGAATTAGTTTATTTCTCTGTTTTCAATAATGTTTTTAAATAGATTTAAAAGGGAGATTGAGGTTACAGATCCTGCCCAGGTTATGGCAAGATTCTGTACCTCTGAACTGTTCCTAACCTGGACAGTTTGCAAGACGGACTTGCGGCCATGAACAGTGTTCTCATGGGCAGAGGATGCCTGCAACAGCTGGCAAATATATCCTGCCTGTCTCCTAAACACTTGTTCATGTGTACGGGTTGTACTAAAGTCGGGCATTCATAACCTCGGAAGGGCCTGTACTACTACTTCCTTTCACAACTTAAGTAACACATTAGCTTACAGTATATATTTCATATACGCTTTAGAAAGTGACTTGAGCCACCTTGAGTATTTGGGCTGGTCAAATCAAGTAACTAGAACTACATACATAAAGTAACATCTCATTGATTCATAGAGTGATACAACATGGAAACAAGCCCTTTGGCACAACTTGCCCACATTGGACAACATGTCCCAGCTACACTAGTCATTCTTCCTCTTTTGTAACAGGTTTTCACGCTCAATGAATTCCTGAGTTTTGCACTGTTCATGTTGAACTCTGCAAGCAGAAAGTTGCTGATCTATGAAACTTCAAAGCTCCACACTATGGTTGTAGAGCAATGTATGTACTGAAGGTCCTAAGGGTATTGGAGGATGTGGCTTAAAGGAGACGCGTTGGATGAGGTTGATAATTTCTGCTGAATGGCAGCGAATTGTGGACGCAGCCCAGAACATTACACAAACCAACCTCCCTTCTATTTATATCTCACGTTGCCTCGGCAAGGCCAGCAGCATAATCACAGAAGAGTCACAACCTGGCCACTCCCTCTTCTCCCATCAGGCAAAAGGTATGGAAGTGTGAAAACGCACATCTCCAGATTCAGGGACAGTTTCTTCCCAACTGCTATCAGGCAACTGAATCATCCTACCACAACCAGAGATCAGTGCTGAACTACTATCTACCTCATTGGTGACCCTCAGACTTTCCTTGATGGACTTTGCTGGCTTTACCTTGCACTAAACATTATTCCCTTGTGTACCTATACACGGTTAATGGCTCGATTGTAATCATGTCTTGTCTTTCGGCTGACTGGATAGCACGCAACAAAAAGTTTTCACTGTACCTCGATGCACGTGACAATAAACTAAACTGAACTGGCCAAGCTGGATCAAGAGGGCATTTTGTAGCTTCCTCAAGCTTGTGTTCTTGAAGCCAAAAGACACTGCAGCTTGCCAACAACGACTGGGGCATCTGTAACTGAGCTCTGTGTTCCACAGGATGGTACGGTGGAGATGCAAATAATAGATGCAAAATGCTGAACACAGCTTCTTGGTAGCGTAGGGTGAAGCAGGAAGGTGGAGTACCACAGATGTTATCTTGTTAATGCAAAGGAGAATTGGACTAAATATAATTCGTTGAGCAGTGTAAATGGAGGCAGGATTGACAACGGAGATTGGAGAATAGATTGGGAGTCGATGTAAAAGGAAATCCCAGAGCTGGAATAATGGCCCAGAAATGAGTCCAACCACACGTCAGCTGGTGGCGCTTATGAATATTCCCAAGTGGAATTTTATAATTAAACTGTCCCTCTTGTGAGCCAGAAAGCTCCGTGAAATGTACATCCACATTCTCAAATACTGCCAATAAACTGCAGAATCTTCCAGCTTTAAAAACAGAAGCCACAAGTTGGAATGTAGTCGAAATAACTAAACTGAGAGGTGTAACTTTCTCACCCAGAGGGTGGTGGGTGTATGGAACGTGCTGTCAGAGGAGGTAGTTGAGGCAGGTCAGGGCTCTCACTTAACTTTTTTCCCCTGTTGCCAGCCGGGCAACCTCGGCAGCTTTTTAAGTTGCCAAGTTACAGTTTAGGTGGTTATTTAAGACGACAATGTGCTTGGACGAAGTGCGTAGTTACCAGTCTGAATTATGGTCAATGATAGAGAGGGGGCCCGCTCAGAATTAAACGCTAGGTGCCCCGGGTGCTTGCCAAGCCGGGCAAAATGGCATGGCTTTTAGGTTGCCCGAGGGACTGTAGGTTGCCATTGGCACCCGGGCAACCATTAATTCGGCCCTGCAGGTACCTATAATAACATTTAAAAAACAGTGGACAGATACATAGATTGGAAAGGTTTAGGAGTTGTGGGACGAGCAAGATGGGACATCTGATCCTCATGGACTTTGGCCGAAGGGTCTGTTCTGTAGTGGCATTACGCCCTAGGAAATAAAATTACCATTTTGATCTGGTTTTGCATGCAAGGTCAGACCATTGAAAATGTACTTGACAACACGAATCTGAACTTGCCCTGCAAGCCATCAGTTGCATCAAACCACCACAAAACCACGAGAAAAAAACCCAGCAAACATCTCAGCTCATCCTTTGGACAACTTGGTCGGGGAACGAGAAGTTGCTGAGGGTTGATTAATGCTGGGTTTTGCTACAATCATCCCCACTACCTCAAAGACAAGTCTGTCGCTGTTCTCCTCAGACAATGGACGAGTTGCTATTAGAGTTTGAATTTGTTGAGAGTTTCAGTGGGGGGTGGTGGTCGGTAACGAGGCGATTTGCCAATACAAGAGAAAAGAACAGCTGTAGGTAAGAACTAAATACTTTTAAACCTGGGTGAGAATTAATATTAGGCTGGACCTCTTATTAGCTGAGGATGTGCTCCTAGTTGCACCAATTCTACCTGATGTAACGTTACAGAATAATGAGAGGAATAGATAGAGTTGGGATGTGGAAAGGATGTTTCCACTGGTGGAGAGTCTAGGACCAGAGGTTGTAGCCTCAGAATTAAAAGGGCGCTCTTTTTAGAAAGAAGTGAGGAGGAACTTCTTTAGGTCGGGGTGTAGTGAATCCGTGGAACTCATTGCCACAGAGTGCGTGGAGGCCAAGTCAGTGGACATTTTTAAGGCAAGGATAGACAAATTCATGATTAGAACTGGTGTCGTGGGTTATGGGGAGAAGGCAGGAAAATTGGATTTTGATGCGGAGAATCAGCCATGATTGAATGGCGGAGTGGACTCGATGGGCTGAATGGCTTAATTCTACTCCTATAACTTGTGATAACAAAACAATGGCAGTCAACTCAAGCCACCACACACATCCTAAATGATCATCTCTGGATCATCTAGTCTGTCCCATGGAAATGACAGTTGTGCACTAAAATCCTTGGTTGGTCCGCTGTGTTTGTGCAAGATAGAGCCCCATCTTGTTTCAAAGAACTATCCTTCCATGTTTCTGCGGCAAAATTATGAATTTAAAAGGAAACTAATTTGTGCACGAGTAAAGTTATTCTGTTTAAGAGAAAAATTAGTCTGTCTCTAAGAGAAAAGTAAGCGAGAACAAACCTGTGCTGTTGGTTTCAGAAAAATTCACCTTTCCCCACCCACAACACATACTTTAACAACATGAGTAGAGGCGAAACTCATGCCGTCGTCTGTAGGTTGTTTTGAAACCACATTAATGCGGAAAAACAAAATACTGTAGACACTTGTCTGAGATAAAAACACAAATTTGTGACCACACTGCAGTCAGATCAGCATCTGGAGGAGAGAAGCAGTCAACATTTCAGATTCCATTAGCTTTCATCTACCCTGAGGGGAGATGGAGAAGCCTTAAGATACTGAGAAGGCAAAAGTTGATATGTGTATGGGAAGAGATTAAAGGGTAAAAGAGCAATGTGAGAGGAGGGATGTGGGCCCCATATCTGAGGAATGATGTGATGGATCCCAGGGATGTCATGGTCAACGTAATGATGAGCGTTTGACGGCCCTAGGCCTGTCCTCGCTGGAGTTTAGAAGGAATGAGGGGGGACCTCATTGAAACTTACCAAATAGTGAAAGGTCAGCATGAGTGGATGTGGAGAAATGCTTCCACGAGCGTGAGAACTAGGACCAGAGGGCATAGCCTCATAATAAAAGGACATAAACCTTTAAAAAAGGAGATGAGGACGAATTTTCTTTAAATCAGACAGTGTGAATCTGCAGAATTCATTGCCACAGACGGCTGTGGTGGCAAGTCAGTGTGTAATACAGAGATGAACAGATTCTTGATTAGGGGAGAATGGGATTGAGAGGGAAAGATAGATCAGCCAGGATTGAATGGCGGCGTAGACCTCAATGGGCCGAATGTCCTTAATTCTGCTCATGTGACTTGCAAACATGGGTGAATAGAAGAAGGAAGTCTGGAGGAGGTAAAAATAGAGGAAGAATAATTTATCAGAGATACCAAAGAAAAATTAGTTTGCTGGGAAGATGTGAAATGGAAAAGCCGGATTTATTGATTACCTGAAAGTGTTGAGATCAAGATCCAGTCTGGATCATTGTACGAATGAAGATATGGAAGATATTCTTTGTGATCCTGTTGAACATTATTGCAGCAGGTTAAATGTCGAGGTCAGAATGGAATTGAAACGAAAGTGTAGAGGAAGGGGACGGGGGGGAGATTGTGGGCACAGTAGCAATTGGGGGGGGGGGAGGGGGGGGGGGGGGGGGAATACAGATTAATAATTTTTCTTACGTGGACTTTATTGAGATTTGGCAGGGTGAAGGGAAAAAGGGAGCTCTGCATCTCTGGTAAGGGGGAAAGAATATAGAGGGATGTATGGGAGACCATCTTCATCAGGGAGAGTGGTGAGTACCTGGAATGCACTGCCTGAGAATAGGTGTGTTTAAGAAGGAACTGCAGATGCTGGAAATCGAAGGGTACACAAAAATGCTGGAGAAACTCAGCGGGTGCCGCAGCATCTATGGAGCGAAGGAAATAGGCAACGTTTCGGGCCGAAACCTAGGGTTTCGGCCTGAAAAGTTGCCTATTTCCTTCAGTCTGAAGAAGGGTTTCGGCCCGAAATGTTGCCTATTTCCTTCGCTCCATAGATGCTGCAGCACCCGCTGTGTTCTCCAGCATTTATGTGTGCCTGAGAATAGATTACTGATCTCCATACTCTTTTCCAAGATCTGCCACGATAGGAGAGAGCTATTCCAGAGCATAGAATAATGCTATTGCATGCCATCCTTTCCCATTGATAGTAGTGTGATTTGAGTGCACTTCAAATTATGGTCGGATTAGGAAGTCAGACTTTGTGTAAAGAATTGATACGAGTGCATAACGTTATAAAGGGGCCTGTCCCACTTATGCGATTTATTCTTCCCGCACTTGCTGGCACCCGCATAGTCGCAGCAGGTCTCCCAAAATTTCAACATGTTGAAAATCCAGCGGTGACCAGAAAAAAGTACGACTCTTTGGGCGACTACTCACGACTATAAACAGGCGTCACCCCGCGACATGTCGACACGTTACGCCTGTATGGTCATGATAGTCACCCAAGAGTCCGACCCTGTTTCTGGGTCGCCGCTGGATTTTCAACGTTGAACATTTTCGGCGACCGCTTGCGACTATGACGGGTAAATTGCGTAAGTGGGACAGGCCCTTAACTCAGTGTATCCCTTTGGCTGCTTCACTTGGTATAGAATTAACCCTCCAAATAAAATATGGCAGAACTCTTGAGAGTTCCCATCAAAACGCAGAGAGTGGTGGCTTACATTTGTTTTTATTGTCCCATCAGGAATACCAGGACTTGGAGCGTGATCCTCCACACTGTGTTCAGTCAGGTCCAGTAGGAGATATTGTAAGTGGACAGAAAGATGCAACGCGGGTTCCCACCGCTGTTAAGCCCGGCAAGGCCAACAGTATGTGAATGTACTTGATGACACCTTGTTTATTGCGTCCCAACCCCATTCCTTCTCTCCTAGACGATAGCTAAAATAAAACAATTCCTCCAGTTTGATGACCTGGAAAAGATCATCCACACATTCATCTCCTTCCGCCTAGATTACGCAACTCCCTTTACAAGCATGGCAGCAGCCATCTTCCGGCCCCTGCAACTGGTCCAAAACGCCGCAGCGAGACTCCTGACGGGCACCCGAAAAAGTGACCACATCACCCCGATCCTGGCATCTCTCCACTGGCTCCCTGTGCGTTTCCGTATAAACTGCAAGATACTCCTCCACGTCTACAAAGCCCTCAATGTGCTTGCCCCCACCTACATAAAATGTCTTCTCACCACCACTCCACCTCCAGGCCCCTCAGATCGGCCGACTTGGGGTTGCTGAATATCCCACGGTCTAGGCATAAGCTCGGGCGACCGCGCCTTTGAACATCATCCCCTTTCCCATCAGAACTGCCCCCCTCCATCGACTCTTTTAAGTCAAGACTAAAGACTTATCTATACTCCCAAGCCTTTCCTAACGTCCTCTGAGTTAGGGCGACATGTATATATGTATGTAGTCTGTTTTGTTGTCCTATTCTTATAACAATGTAAAGGACTTTGGCCAACAAGAGTTGTTTTTTAAATGTGCTATAGAAATAAATGTGACGACTTGACATAGACGCTGCCTCATCCGCTGAGTTACTCCAGCATTTGTGTCTCCTTAGAAATTTGTAAATGTTGGCTGTCAGCATTAGTGTTAACATGCTTCAAGCAATTAGGAAAGCAAATGGTGTTTATTATATTAATTGTGAGATTTGGAGAGTTAGAGAAAGGAAATCCCTGCTGGTGTTATGTAGAATCGCATCCTAGAGGATTCTCTGAAGTGTTTTGGTCTCCGTACCCAGAAAAGGACATTCGTGCCTTGGGAGTTAGTGCGGCATATTCACTGGCTTTGTTCCGGGGATGAGAGTATTGTCCCATACAGAACAACCCAGTAGGATTGCCTTGTGCACAGTTCCGCTCTGTAACATTGCCCTTCAGTTCATCCAGAGAATATTGTGTTGTATAGAGTCTTCAGGGGAGATATGTTCTGTCGGAGTCAAAGCCTTGGTCATTTTGTGAATGAGTAGAGGACAGGATGAAGAAAGTAATTGTGAACTTAAGAAAAAAACATTGACACTGTCTTCTTTCCGCAGATTTTCATTGGCAAGCTACTATCATGGGGCCAGTAAGTATCGTCTCTTTGTACAGAGTCCCTTTCGCTGTCATTACCAATGTTATTACTGACCACCTGTGCCTTGTTTTATTGCAGAGCGACAGCCCTTACCAAGGTGGGGTCTTCTTCCTGAATATACACTTCCCTTCCGATTATCCTTTCAAACCACCCAAGGTAAAAGCCGCGAGATGGGTCATTGGGCAGTGTTTGTGATGTACGTTGCAGATGGAGTAACAGTCTGCCTGCTCTCCTCCACAGTTTCATTTACCACAAAAATCTATCATCCAAACATTAACAGTAATGGAAGCATTTGCCTCGATATTCTGCGCTCACAGTGGTCTCCAGCTTTGACACTATCGAAAGGTATGGAGAGCATTTAGGCTCAGCTTATTGTATCATGTACTGAGGTGCAGTGAAAAGCTTTTCAGCATCCGGGCGCCCGTTGTTGTTTTGGTTCAGTCGACTGGTGGATGCAGCTACTGACTGATGTTTGGTCTCGTCATTCCGGCTGGAAAGATTCTTCACTCCAGTCTGTGTTTGGCTGATCTCGGCAGGATTGGTGCTTGGTGCTGGTTCTAGATTGTTGCCCAGCTCACTTGTTCCAAGATGCTGGCTGGCAGTCCATTCGCACACATCTTGACTGGTTCACAATGCCTGTGCCCTCCCTTCATGACCATAGACTATCTGGTAACGACCACGTAGCTAGAATAGATAGTGCACGAGTAGAGTACACGGACCGAAACATAGGTTAAACCAGAGCTTCTTAAACTCTCCACCCAACTATAGTTACCCAACCAATGCAACTAAATTTAAAGTAGCTCTTTCTTCCCAATAACCCTTTCTGGCTTAAGCCCTCCCTTCACCACCTCCAGTTTAATTCCATTTGGAATATTTGGAGGACCAAGAAACCAAGAACCAAGAACCAAGAACTATTTCAGTGTCATTCACCCTTGAGTCTTTATCACAAAATTTCATTTACCTTCGACTAAATTTTCTTATGTTTTTTGGTAATTTCGATATTTAATAGACGCAACATGCTGGTGTAACTCAGCGGGACAGGCTGCATTTCTGGATTCCTTCTATCCAGAGATCTGCCTGTCCCGCTGAGTTACTCCAGCATTTTGTGTTTATCCGGAATACAATATGCAGTTTACTAACCTGTTTTTCCACCTTGTCCCCACAGTTCTTCTGTCCTATCTGTTCACTGCTGTGCGACCCAAATCCTGATGACCCTTTGGTACCAGAGATTGCGCATACCCTACAAATCTGACAGGGAAAAGTAGTATTTAGGAACCCCCTTGGCTTGATCAGTGTGTAGTCTATGTACCGAGCACGTGCCATTTGAGACACAGGAACTGCAGCTGCTGGAATCTTCAGCAAAACACAAAGTCCTGGAGGACTTGGTGGTCAGGCAGCATCTGCAGAGGGAATGGACAAACAATGTTTCAGGTGGGGCCCTTCGGACTCCGACCATATTTCAGACTGAAGAGGGTCCGGCCACAAACCGTTGTTTGTCCATTCCCTCGCCAATGCTGAGATGCACTTGACTGGGGGAAAGTGAACCGACAGTGCTGCTACAAAGTTGTACCTGAGCTGAAAGCAGCATGGGTGAGGGGATTGTGAGGCCTGACCAGAGTACTCCAGGGTTCTGTCTGTTCATGTTTCGGTTCACGAGATTGATCCCTGGGATGGCAGGACTGTCATATGAGGAAAGATTGAAAAGACTAGGCTTGTATTCACTGAGTTTAGAAGGATGAGGGGGTATCTTATAGAAACATATAAAATTATATAAGGACTGGACAAGCTAGATGCAGGAAAGATGTTCCCAATGTTGGGCGAGTCCAGAACCAGGGGCCACAGTCTTAGAATAAAGGGGAGGTCATTTAAGACTGAGGTGAGAAAAAAAGTTTTCACCCAGAGAGTTGTGAATTTGTGGAATTCCCTGCCACAGAGGGCAGTGGAGGCCAAGTCACTGGATGGATTTAAGAGAGAGTTAGATAGAGCTCTAGGGGCTAGTGTAGTCAAGGGATATGGGGAGAAGGCAGGCACGGGTTATTGATAGGGGACGATCAGCCATCATCACAATGAATGGTGGTGCTGGCTCGAAGGGCCGAATGGCCTCCTCCTGCACCTATTTTCTATGTTTCTATGTGAAGGTCCTAGCTCTGGGGGGAGAGACATGACTGAGAAGAGGTTTTGGGACGTGGCTTCCATGTACAAAAAGGTTGTCGGGTTGTGAGGGGAGGGCGTGGTTAAATTCTGAGGCAGGAGGGTTATTCTAGTGACGCACGAGTGTTTTTGTTATGTACTGACAAAGGAACAATGAAATTCTTGCTTGTAGCAGAATAACAGGTTTGTAGTATACGTAGATAATATATAATTAAAAAAACAAACAATGAATTAGTAGCCACAATACTGGTGCAAAATTAAACCCAGAGTCCTTACTGCAACTGTAAGCAGTCCATAACAGTTCATAATTGGGGTTAGAGACTGGCTTTCTATAAATGTAATTGTCCCTAATGTGTGTTAAATTGCGGGGATTGCGGGTCGGCGGTTTCTGCGCTGTATCTCTAAAACATCTTGAAGCAGGGGGGAGAGTTTGTGACTTGCAACTAAAGTAATAATTCTCTTTCTCTTTCTTTCTAGGTACAACAAACTGGCCAGAGATTGGACAAACAAATATGCAATGTAAAAGTGACAAAACAAGAAACAGAAACTCCTTTACATAATCTGGAATGCAAAAATAAAAGCTGGCTGCAGTTTTATGGATTCACCTGTGCCGTTCCCAATGAATTTTATACTTGGTGAAGGGTGAGGAGTTCTCTCTGGAAGCTGAGGCTCTGGTCTTGGTTTGAGCAGTCAGCCTGCCATATATGGATGTGCATTTTGAAATATACATATTATATAAATAATATATATATTTCTTTTTTATCGCCAGTGTCTGTGACAGCAGTCAGTTGTGCGCTGGTGATCCAGCGTTGTACCGGTCACAGGCGGAAGGGAGGCAATAGCAACTTTGTAAGTGTTTTGTTTTGGAAATGTGATGCTTGTTTCCCTAATCTATTTATGCTGTCTGCAGTTCATCTTGTAGAGTGAGTGTGCTTTTTTATATATAGATTATATACTTGTGTCTGTATATACACATATAGAACTCAGCCTCCCCCGTAGCACAGTTTTAGTGAATATTGTGACTCGTGGCATGGTCGACTCGATTGCTCTGCATCTTCTGAATCTCATTGGAACTGGAGGTTCCTCTGCAGATGCAGCCTGGTGCAAATCTCTCGGCCGGCCAGCCACCCACCCACATACCCAACTTTCTTTGGATTCCGCTGATGCCAACACTTTGGTTCTGTCCCAAGCTGCCACTCGGTTGTGTGTCCTGCCCCATCCTCCTTCTCCAGTGCATGTTTCATGCCGGCCGCTTCCCTCCCCCTTCTCCCTCCCCCTTCTCACTCCACTTGAAAGCCCTTGTGGGGCTGGCCAGAAATGGGAGCCATGAATGTGACCCGGGATTCTTTTTTTTTTTAAGCTTCTGCCACACCACCCACTAGGGATGGACAGTACGCGTTTGGTTGGTTTCTTCGTTATCGCCATCCCATCAACAAAAAGGCATGGCTTCAGATGTAGCAAGGTCCTGCTCCAGACGGTAGAGGTCCTCCAACTGATGGTGGAGGTCCTCCATCTGATGGTAGAGATTCTCCATCTGATGGTAGAGATCCTCCATCTGATGGTAGAGATCCTCCATCTGATGGTAGAGATCCTCCATCTGATGGTGGAGGTCTTCCATCTGATGGTGGAGGTCTTCCATCTGATGGTGGAGGTCCTCCATCTGATGGTGGAGGTCCTCCATCTGATGGTGGAGGTCTTCCATTGGCTGGTGGAAGTCCTCCATCGGATGGTAGAGATCCTCCTCCAGATGGTAGAGGTCCTCCATCTGATGGTGGAGGTCCTCCATCTGATGGTGGAGGTCCTCCATCTGATGGTGGAGGACCTCCATCTGATGGTGGAGGTCTTCCATCTGATGGTGGAGGTCCTCCTCCAGATGGTAGAGGTCCTCCATCTGATGGTAGAGGTTCTCCATCTGATGGAGGAGGTCCTCCATCTGATGGAGGAGGTCCTCCTCCAGATGGTAGAGGTCCTCCTCCAGATCTTAGAGGTCCTGTCACTGTGGTGGTACCGGTGTGCACAATCTAGAGTGAGATCCACGTCTGGCACTGCAGTCTCAAGCCTCACGTATGTGGACTGGAGCAGTACCTAGCCCCTTAGAAACTGCCCTTGCAAGTGGATGATAGGAGCTGCTGGTTCTCTACTCTGGGTGTGATTGGAAACCAAATCCCTGCGGTGAGCCGATGCTGATGTGCTTCTCAATGACTTGCTTTGTGCAGCAACCAGGAGCACGGACGTAGCTGGTCTTTCACCCATTCACACATGAGCTCTGAGATTACTGTAGCAGCCAATCTAGATCCTTGCTGAGGCCTAACTCCGCAGAAAGGGAGACACTGCTCCAAAGTCCTCCTCAATGGGATCTTCCTCGTGCATGCAACCTTGCAGAAGCCTCAGTGGGTGTTCCTGTCTGGCTCCTGTTGTTTAATTAACTTTTGAACATTAAGAGAGAACAGTGATCAGAATCGAGACTTGTCCTGTAGTGATTTTGCTCAAGGGTCTTATGATGTTTCACCACCTTCTGACTCACTTGCTTGCTGCAGGTGTGTGGGCAATGGCTGGGTTGTAGCCCTGGGCGATGGGGAGTTCTTGTCTCACTGCGGCACCTCAACACTAAGTGCTGCAACAGGCCATGGAAAATCCCTTGTGTAGGACTGGAGTGAGTTTGTAAATAAAGCACTGCGTGTTGAAAGTGGCATCCCGACCACATCTGCTGCCACGTCTGATGTCCATTTCCAGCCAAGGTTAATCTCTTCCGTAAACTCGAATGGATTGATTTAAAATGAAGAAAAAACTAAGATTTGAAATGGAAAAGATAAATATACATGGTTTTTAAGTTTAAAATAAATGATGGGGTTTTCACCGAATGATCTAGCCTCGTGTTGGTACCATGTAGTGTTCTGTCTTTTTTAACAGTGTGTTCCAATATGCAAAGTCCTTTCCTAAGCTGTGTGAATAAATTGGTGGCTGGTTTCTGCTCTGACTCACTTGTTGCTCATTGTCGTTATTGAGATGTAGCTTTGACCCTTCTTCTTCTTGCGTATGGCGTGCACAGCCTAAAGTTGTAGGACAACTTGTACTATTTGATCTTATTTGATTGTGCACGCCGGGTTGATTGCATTCGTCGAAACAGGGCAGACCACGTGAAGGTTGCAATCTCCCACCCCAACTTTGACCCTCAGACCCAATAATGTAGCTAATCATTCAGCTCTGCAGTGAGAATAAGGAATAATATTCTCAAGAGTCAAGCGTAATTAGTAGCAAAACGCGTGCACACGCAGTACACATACAGTGCCCTACATAATGTTTGGGACAAAGACCCATCATTTATTTATTTGCCTCTGTACTCCACAATTTGAGATTTGAGAGGGTCCCTGGATGGTGAGAAGAGGTGAAAGGACATTAGTTGGACCTCTCTCGGTTGCAGGCAGAAGTGCCATAAAAGAGGATTGGTTGTCGAGGATGGGTCCAAATCTTGTTGGAACTGATGGAAATTGTGACGGGCGATCTGCTGAATACAAAGATTGGTGAGGCGAAAGGCAAGGACTAGGGGAGCTCTGCTCTTGTTTTGTCCAGGAGGAGAGGGCTTTTTTTAGCTTATTTAGTTTAGAGGTACAGCGCGAAAACAGGCTCATCGGCCCACATAGTCTGTGCCGCCCAGTGATCCCCGCACATTAACACAAGCCTACACTCATTAGGGTAGTTTACACTTACACCAAGTATACAAACCCAAACCAATGAACCTACAAACCTGTACGTCTTTGGAGTGTGGGAGGAAACCGAAGATCCCAGAGAAAACCCACGCGGTCACAGGGAGAACGCACAAACTCCGTACAGACAGCACCCGTGGTCGGGATCGAACCCGGGTCTCCGGCACTGCATTCACTGTAAGGCAGCAACTCTACCGCTGCGCCACCGTGACCACGCTTGGGGCATAAGAGCAGAGATTTGGAAATCGGGTGAGATGCTGTCAAGAGCTCCTGCTGTTAGTAAGGCACCGTCTAGGCTAGATGACGTGCAGAAAGTCTCATTGGAGCAATTCAGATGGAATGGAGAATTACAGGAGATGGGGTTGGAGGAAGTAGTCAAACCAACTGGTGTTTATTATTCCTTTAGGAAACCATTGCTCCATCAGGATAGCTCGTTAATGCTACACAGTCCTACATTGTTATGCGTTATGAACCCTAATGCACGGCGTGAAGAAGGGTCTCGGCCCAAAACGTCACCTATTCCTTCACTTCAGAGATGCTGCCTGTCCTGCTGAGTTACTCCAGCTTTTTGTGTCTATCTTATGACATTGCTATCCTGATAGCAAATGTACAGCCTTTTAGAAACAAGGAACTGCAGGTGCTGGTTTACAACACACAAAAAACGACAAAGTGCTGGAGTAACACAGCACCTAAGGCACATCATGCTGGAGAATATGATGGGTGACAGCACTTTTCTCAGGACTGATTATAGGGAGAAGAAAACTGCAAGGAATGGGCAGGACAGAGCCTGGCAAGTAGTAGGTTGATACAGTAGGTGAGAGGAGGGAGTTGGTAGGCAGATGGTTGGACAAAGGCCAGAGATGTAGAGGCAGAAGGTATGAGACAAAAGGATTGAAGAGTTGTGAATTGTGAAACTAGAGGCAGGTGTACCGTGTCTCTGGGTGGCGCTGTTGGCAGGGGGCGGCCAGTGTCTCCCGGTGGGGGCGCTGTGGGCGGGCGGGTGACCAGTGGGGGCGTTGTGGGCGGAGGGCGGCCAGTGGGGGCGCTGTTGACGGAGGGCGGCCAGTGGGGGCGCTATGGGAGGGCGGCCAGTGGGGGCGCTGTAGGCGGAGGCGGCCAGTGGGGGGGCTGTGGGCTGTGGGCGGGCGGCCAGTGGGGACGCTGTAGCTGGAGTGCCGGAGCTGTGGGCGGGCGGCCAGTGGGGGCGCTGTAGCTGGAGTGCCGGGGCGGTGGGCTGTGGGCGGGCGGCCAGTAGGGTCGCTGTGGGCGGGCGGCCAGTGGGGGCGCTGTAGCTGGAGTGCCGGGGCTGTGGGCTGTGGGCGGGCGGCCAGTAGGGGCGCTGTGGGCGGGTGGCCAGTGGGGGCGCTGTAGCTGGAGTGCCGGCGCTGCGGCCATTTTGCTGCGAGGCCTACAGCTGAGGCCTGGGCCTGAGTTAGTGCCGGAGCGGAGCCGAGCGCTGCGGCCGGGATCGGGAGGCCGGCCCGATGTGCTGCCGCGGCGGCGGCGAGCGGGACTTGCAGGGCTCGGCAAGGCGGATGGGCGCCTCGCTGCTGCAGCAACTGTCGGCCCACGAGCGGGAGCTCGACCTCGTCTTCCTCGACCACAGTTACGCCAAACCCTGGAGCGCGCACCCCGAGGCCGGCGGCTCCCGGCCCGCACGCAGGCTCTTCCTCACCCCGCGGCGGCACCACGACAGCACCAGGTGAGGGGCCGAACGGCCGCGCCACCCCTTCCCCTTCCTCCCTCCCCACTCCCTTTCTCCTCTTACCCCCTCCCTCCTCTTCCCCCTTTCTCCCTCCTCTATCCCCCTCCCTCCTCTTCCCCCTCCCTCCCTTTCTCCATCCCCCCTCCTTCTCCACCTCCCCCCCTTTCACCTCCTCCCCCCCTCCCCACCGCCCCTCTCTCCACCTCCCCCCACTCCCTCCTCTTCCCCCCCTCCCTCCTCTTCCCCCCCTCCCTCCTCTTCCCCCCCTCCCTCCTCTTCCCCCCCTCCATCTCCTCCCCTCCTCCCTTTCTTCATCCCCCCCTCCCCCTCCTTCCCTCCCCCTCCCCTCCCCCCTCCTCTTCCCCTCCTCCCTCCCCCCCCCCCCCCTACACCTCCTCCCCCTCCCCCTACACCTCCTCCCCTTCCCCCCTCCACGCTGCCTGTCCTGCTGAGTTACTCCAGCATTTTGTGTCTACCTCTGACTGAGGATGATTTGCACTGGGGCATATAATGGATAGAAGGAATGGGTGACCTTTCGGGTCGAGACCATTCTGCAGTCTATTTCTAGCCGGTTCTGCTTTGTGTTGATACCTGAATACATCTGAGCAACCTTGCGTTTAACAGCGACTGTGAGGTGTCTGTGGATGTGGAGACAGTAGTTCCAAAGCCGACCCCTCTTTACGACAACCAGAAGGCATGGAGCGTGATGAATGAATGTGAGCGGCATGTCATCTTCGCCAGGTCAGACACGGACGCCCCGCTCCCACCTGACGACTGGGAGGAGCACATCAGCAGGTAAGAGCTCCCCGCCACCACGTGGTGATCTCCGCGCACCTCGCCGGTAGATCGGTTACTGCATCGCTGTGCCTAGACCCACTCACTCCCCATAGCCAACCAATCCCTGGTTCACAATCTCAAATCACGATCCAGGGGCCACAGTTTAAGAATAAGGAGTAAGCCATTTAGAACGGAGACGAGGAAACACTTTTTCTCATGGAGAGTTGTGAGTCTGTGGAATTCTTTGCCTCAGAGGGCTGTGGAGGCAGGTTCTCTGGATGCTTTCAAGAGAGAGATAGATAGGGCTCTTAAAAATAGCGGAGTCAGGGGATATGGGGAGAAGGCAGGAACGGGGTACTGATTGTGGATGATCAGCCATGATCACATTGAATGGCGGTGCTGGCTCGAAGGGCCAAATGGCCTATACCGGCACCTTTTGTCTATTGTCAAAGGGCGCCGCACTGTGGCGCAGCGCCAGGGACCCAAGTTCCATCCTGACCTCGACCCCTGTCCGTGTGGAGTTTGTACATTTCTCCCTGTGACTACGTGGGCTTCCTTCAGGTGCTCCAGTTTCCTCCCGCATCCCAAAGACGTGCGGGTTTGCAGGTTAATTGACCCTCTGTAATTTGCCGCCTAGTGTGTAGGGGAGTGGATGTGAAAGTGGGATAACATCGAATGAGTGTGAGCGGGTGACACACACGTGTAGCGCACTACTGGCCTTTCCCAGGGGGGGTCGGGCTGCAGCTCTGGAAACCTCACACTTGTTGAAGCAATCAAACAATAAAGACTTTGAAATCTAGAATTGATTGGGGATTCTGGGTTTGAGATGAAGCTGTGGATTCACCAAGATCTAAATGGCAACTCTTGTGTGGTCCACTGTCTCACACTCTGGTACTTGGTACGAGTCTGCTTCATGTATGCTAGGATAGACACTGAACCTTATGCAGAAAATAATGCCACTGTACTAGGGTACACATGACTGTAACGTCTGAAGATAGGTCTCGACCTGAAACGTCACCCATTCCTTCTCTCCAGAGATGCTGCCTGTCCCGCTGAGTTACTCCAGCATTTTGTGTCTCTCTTGGGTTTAAACCAGCATCTGCAGTTCCTTCCTACACACTGACAGTGATGTACTGCTGACCCATTGAATGGTAGGTCAGGCGTGAAGGCTGAATGGTCTCAGCTTGCTGTGCTGTGCCGCGTTACACTCAAATCGGTTGCTGGAGTCAGAAGCTGCCGCCTCGCTGTCTGCGGCCCGGGTGCTCGGTGGCTGATCGCTGCTCCTGTCTCCGGCTCCACCTGACGCACGGTCTCCCTCTCCCCCCCCCCCCTCCAGGTCAGGGTGGAGTGTGGCCCAGAACAAGCTGTTCAACAAAATCGTGAAGGTGCTGTACTCGGACCGCTTGGCCAGGCTGGCCAACGAAGGGGTGAGTGTGCGTGGTCAGCTGCCCCGGTTAATGTCGGCTCTCACTAGCTCATGGATGGGCGGGGCGGGGAGGGGACACACACGGTCGGCCAGAGCTGGCTAGCTGGATGCCTGGCACTGAGCCAGAGGCTTGGGTGTCTGACTGGGAGCGCCACATATTCTCCATATTACCTGCAAGATGCCAAGACAATGAAGTCCCCCCCGGTTTTGGGAGACTGGGGGGGAAGCAAAGCACTTGGTACCGGGAGACTGGGAACAATGATGTGCCCAGGTAGACAAAAGTGCTGGAGAAACTCAGCGGGTGTAGCAGCATCTATGGAGCGAAGGAAATATGCAACGCTTTGGGCCAAAACCCTTCTTCAGACTGAAGGAAATAGGCAACATTTCAGGCCGAAACCCGGAAGGGTTTCGGCCTGAAACGTTGCCTATTTCCATCGCTCCATAGATGCTGCTGCACCCGCTGAGTTTCTCCAGCACTTTTGTCTACCTTCGATTTTCAAGCATCTGCAGTTCCTTCTTAAACACAATGAGGTGCCCAGCTTGCTGGTGAGGAGCAGGCCCTGCCTTGCACCCCCTGCACTGCCGTGGATAGTTACTGCTCCCCTGGTATCGGTGGTCACTGTGAGACCGGAAACTGTTTGCAGGCCAGCAACGAGCCGGTGCTACGGAGAATCGCAGTGGACAAGTGCGCTCGCCGCATCCGCCAGGCCCTGGCCAGCCTGAACTGGGACACCAAGCTGACGCAGTGGCTGCACACCACCCTGGTGGATACACTCAGCCTCTCCATGCTGGCAGCGTACCTCGATGTCCTCCAGACCCTCAAGTGCAAGGTATGGATGGATGCTCCTGCTCCTCGCGCGTTGGCCCCGCTGGGCTCCTCGCCCCTCTAGGACAGAGCACACAGTAATGTAAAAGGACACAGAGTGCTGGAGCAACTCAGCAACTCAGGCAGCATCTCTGGAGAACATGGACAGGCGACATTTCTGGTCAGGACCCTTCTGCAGACGAGAAAGGGTGCCGACTCGAAACGTCACCTATCCAGAGTTCTCCAGAAATGCTGCCGGAGCCACTGAGTAACTCCAGTACTTTGTGTTGTGTTCTGAATGCTCTCTCTGAATGAGAGATTTGCTCTGCTCCTACCTCCTTATCTTACTGGAACACACAATTGGCAACTCTGGGTTCCAGACCCTGTTACTGCCCTCTCACTGTTAATCTCTCTGCCCTTTCCCGTAATGCCCAGTCCACCTTCTGTTTATTTAGGTGTCTAATGCCCAGAGGCTCTCTGTTCACCAAAGATCCTGTTCTGTTCCCTACACGCCCCACGTGCCGTCTGAACCGTGGTTTACTTGAGTTGACGGTGCCACCACGTGTTACCCTCATCCTCTGCTCCCTCTCTGGATGTTTTACTACAGCTGCCGTCGCTGATCGATAAAATGATCATCTCGTCCACGGCCAAGTCTGGGGCAGCCGGTGCAGAGGCCCTGCCCTTGTTGCTGAAGCGACCTTGGGATCCTGCTGTCGGAGTCTTGTCCCACAACAAGCCCGTGAGTTACCCCGAGTCTGGTCCCACAACAAGCCCGTGAGTTACCGCCGAGTCTTGTCCCACAACATTCCCATGAGTTACACACTGAGTTCAGGGTGGCATCTAGGGGGATAAACACCTCTTGGGAATTTTGTGCGTCTGAGGGCAAACAGAGGGAAACGGTGTTGGTGAATTGTTGTCATGTGTACCCAGAGACAGTGAAACGGTTTGTTCATTAGCTATCCAGACAAATCGTGCTCTACATTCGTGTATTGAAGCCATGCACAAAGGCAGTGCCAAGAAAACATCCCAGAGTGCGGAATGTAATCCCGTAGCGTTACAGTTACAGATGAAAAATGGAAAAACTGCAATGTGGTTGTTTGGGAGATCGGGGCCAAACCCTAGTTTATGGAAGGACCGTTCAGAAGCCTGATAACGGAGGGGAAGAAGCTGGTCCTGTGTCTGGTGGTGTTAGCTTTCAAGCTTCTGTACCTTGTGCCCAATGGGAGTAGGGAGAAGGAATGGCTGGTGGGCTTGTCGGCTGCTTTTCAAAGGCACCGTGAAGTGTTGATTGTCAATGATGGGATGTCTGGTGTGGGTGATGGACAGGGCTACACCCACAATTCTTGAGGTATTGGGCAGAGCAGTTCCCAAACCCAGCAGCGATGCTTTCTATGGAACATCCATTCCTATGGGCAGAGCCGCGACAATAGACAATAGGTGCAACATTCGGCCCTTCGAGCCAGTGACCACAGATGACAGCAGATGTTTGGGAATTTAGGGCAGGTAGTGAGCTGACTGTCCAGGTGTCTCTTCCTGTAGCTGTCATCTTGATCAGAACTGGAGGCCACTACTTGAAGATAGACACAAAATGCTGGTGTAACTCAGCGGGACAGGCAGCATCTCTGGAGAGAAGGAATGGGTGACGCTTCGGGTCGAGACTCTTTTTCGGACCCGAAACATCACCCATTCCTTCTCTCCAGAGATGCTGCCTGTCATGCTGAGCTACTCCAGCATTTTGTGTCTACCTTCGATTCATACCAGCATCTGCAGTTCTTTCCTACACATTTTGACCACTACTTGAGGTTGAGTTTAGTTTAGAGATACAGCATTGCAATGGGCTCAGCGACGCACCGAGTCCACACCGACCATCGATCACCATGTTATCCCACTTTCTCACCCACTCCCTACACACCATTGACCTGCAAATACACACGCCTTTCGAATGTGGAGGGAAACCGGAGCACCCGGAGGAAACCCACGCGGTCACAGTGAGACGGTGCACACAGATAGGACCCCGTCGGGGACAGGAGGGTTTTAATGCTTGTTCTCTCCCCGGCAGACTAAGGTCCCAGGTGCCCCACTGCTTCTCATCGCTCCTGGTGGCCCCACGAATAACATGGCCTCTGCCTCACGCAGGAACCGATTCTGGTTGTCCCAGCTGTCCTGTTTGGGAAAGGTCAGTAGTAGTGTGTGTGTGGTGTGTCTGTTTGTGCTGTGTGTGTGTGCATGCGTGTGTGTGTGTGCGCACGCGTGTTTGTGCTGCGTGTGTGTGCGCGCGCGTCTCTCTCTGTCGGATGGGGAGAGGTGATCGATCACCTTTAGTGGCTGGGCTGGGCGGTAACGACGCCTTCATTCGGGGTGGGGAGGAGGGGTTGGGGTGATGAGGGATTGAGAGGGGGCAGATGTTGGGAATAGGGAACATGGGGTGCGTGGAGGAGGGGGCTGCTGGCAGGGCTTGGGGAGGGGGGGGGTGCAATTTGTCTACATGGGGCAGTAGGGACCCCGTGTGGGTGGGGGCAGCCCCAGGAGCTGCCTGCGGTGCTGTGAGTGTGTGTGTGTCTGTGGGGGGATGGGGTGGTGACGGTCAGGCTGTCCGCGGGCTAAGGTGTGAGTACTGCGTGTCGGGTTCGGGTGTGAGTGGTGAGGGTCAGGGTAGAGTCGGTGTCGAGGGTGGGGCTGGCCTTGGGCACGGGTGTGACTGCTGTTCCTTGTCCTACAGGTAATCCCGGTCACCATGCACATTGTCAACGGCGGCTCTGGAGTGAGCGTGTCCCAGTGCCTGGAGCACATGATTGGGGCCGTCCGCACAAAGGTCCTGGAGGTTGGTGCTGCGATCGATGCTCCACTTAGTGACCACAGGGGCCCCATGGAGCCTGAACCCACACAGTCCGATAATCCCACTGTCTGTCTGCTCATGGTCATTCTAAGAACATAGATCAAGTCAAGTCACTTTTATTTATGTAGCACATTTAAAAAACAACTCTCGTTGGCCAAAGTGCTTTACATTGGTAGTACATGCATAAATACATACATATAGCCCTCTCAGAGGACATCTGAGATCATAAAATAGGTGCAGAATTAGGCCATTCGGCCCATCGAGTGGGCACGCCATTTGATCATGGCTGATTTATTTTACCCTCCCATCCCAATTCTCCTGCCTTAACGCCATAACCTTAGATACCTTTACTAATCAAGAACCTGTCAATCTCCATTTTAGAAATATCCAATGACTTGGCCTTCACTGCCGTATGTGGCAATGGATTACACAGATTCACCGCCTTTTGGATTAAGACATTTCTCCTTATCTCATTTTATTCTGAAGCTGTTCCCATCTGGTCCTAGACTCTCCCGTTACTGGAAAGGCAGCTAACGGGAGCTCTAGATGTCTACCAGGGCAGGCAAATGTGTGTTGGTCGCGATGCACCCAGTCAGTACTCTACCGTCCATCTGTAGAGGACGGCATCTGGATTTGCAGCGTTTGGATGTAGGGCATAAGGTGGTGATACATTTTAGTTGGCTCCCACCCAGCTCAAGGTGCCCAGTACACATTCTAATCGGTCGGTATGTCTCTCTCTTGCAGCTGCAGACTCACTTTCCGAGCCGACCGATTGTACTGATGGGGTGGAACGTCGCTGCTCTCGTGGCTTGTCATGTAAGGATCCAGGGATGTGGGGTCTGGGTTCACAATTACTAAGCTGTCCCCTTCTGATGAATTGCTCATCTCTGGTATCCTCCGTCTGGGATGAAACCATGTCCTTGTGTTAGTTTACACGGCAGTTTTGTACACAGGGAGGAACCTTACATGCTGCCTGCTGAGTCCTCCAGCGCTTTTTTTTTTTGTAAACCAGCATCAGCAGTTCCTTGTGTGTCCATGTGTTCTGCTAATATTACTGCAAACTGCCGGTGCCTAAGGAACATGGGTGAAAAGCAAGCTGCTAACCGCTCAGTGAATTACAGAGATTTATTTCGCACCCCTTTCCAACTTAGGGATCTTTCGAGGTGTTTCCCAGACAATGTGAAGTAGATGCTGGTGTGTAGTCACTAGACCAGCAAGCCCCACCCCCTCAACATGGAAAACCACAGTTGAGATGTGGAATAAAATTTGCTCTCCTGCAACTTGAATGGAAAGATAAAAAGTGAATTGATCAAAACCGATTTATTATTTTCAACTTGCATTATCTGTGCATGCGTCATGAAACGTGGCTTTGCGTTACGGGAAATTGTTCTACACGCCGTTTTCACAGAGTGAACACCCCACCGAATCCGTAACGGGAGGGCTGTCCGTGCCGACACTGACTCTGCCTGAGGCTGCCTTCCGCTTGTTTCTCTGCAGGTCTCGGTGATGGAGTTTGTGTCTGCTGTAGTTTGCCTCGGATTCCCTCTTCTCACAGTGGAAGGACCAAGAGGAGTGAGTGGCCACTTGTTTAATTTCTTTTGTGATAAAAGTATATTTGGAGGAAGCATTGGTGCTTAATAAATGGCATGTTACTTTACACTTTGACACATGGCTGGTACAGGCTGGTAACGTGGGTCTTGGCATCATGCTCGACACAGACATTGTGGACTGAAAGGCCTGTTCCTGTGCAGTGCAGTTTTATCTTCTATTTTATAAGTGATGTTCTCGAGGATAGAACAGGGTGAGTACAAAGTAACGCTCTCCCTGCACTCTGCTGTCACATACTCTCAGGGCAGGGACAGTCTGAATTGGATTTGAAATAAAGCAATTTAGTAATGACTCTCGTCACGTGGAAGGTATCATGCAGAGATGGGCATGTTGGGCCGAGGAGCCAGTTTCCATGCTGGTAGGTTAGTGCGTTGGACTCGAGCAGGTACGGCGTGTTTGAGACTGGGTGGGGCACTGACCACAGCGACAGCGGGTAGCAGAACCCTGTGTGTGAGTATTTGCTGAGGGTCTGGGTCGGGTCACTTGCACTGTGCCCCGGCTCTCACCATCCGTACTTTGCACCCTCCCCACCCCTCACCCTCCCCACCCCTCACCCTCCCCACCCCTCACCCTCCCCACCCCTCACCCTCCCCACCCCTCACCCTCCCCCCCCCTCACCCTCCCCACCCCTCACCCTCCCCACCCCTCACCCTCCCCACCCCTCACCCTCCCCGCCCCTCACCCTCCCCACCCTCTCACCCTCCCCACCCCTCACCCTCCGTACTTTGCACCCTCCCCGCCCCTCACCCTCCCCACCCTCTCACCCTCCCCCACCCCTCACCCTCCACACCCCTCACCCTCCACACCCCTCACCCTCCACACCCCTCACCCTCCCCACCCCTCACCCTCCCCACCCCTCACCCTCCCCACCCTCACCCATCCCCACCCCTCACCCTCCCCACCCCTCACCCTCCCCACCCCCACCCTCCCCACCCCTCACCCTCCCACCCCTCACCCTCCCCACCCCTCACCCTCCCCCACCCCTCACCCTCCACACCCCCTCACCCTCCCCACCCCTCCCCACCCCTCACCCTCCCCACCCCTCACCCTCCCCACCTCTCCCCCTCCCACCCCTCCCCCTCCCCACCCCCTCCCCACCCCTCACCCTCCCCCCCCTCCCCCTCCCCCCCCCTCACCCTCCCCACCCCTCCCCCTCCCCACCCCTCCCCCTCCCCACCCTCCCCCTCCCCACCTCTCACCCTCCCCACCCCCTCCCCTCCCCCCCCCTCACCCTCCCCCCCCTCACCCTCCCCACCCCTCACCCTCCCCACCCCTCACCCTCCCCCCCCTCACCCTCCCCTCCCCCCCCCTCCCCCCCTCTCCCCCCTCCCCACCCCCCCCCTCACCCTCCCCACCCCTCACCCTCCCCACCCCTCACCCTCCCCACCCCTCACCCTCCCCCCCCCTCCCCCTCCCCACCCCTCACCCTCCCCCCCCCCTCACCCTCCCCACCCTCCCCCTCCCCCCCCTCACCCTCCCCCCCCTCACCCCTCCCCCCCCCTCCCCCTCCCCCCCCCTCACCCTCCCCCCCCCTCACCCCCTCCCCACCCCCTCCCTCCCCTCCCCCCCCTCCCCCTCACCCCCCCCCCCCTCACCCTCCCCACCCTCACCCACCCCTCACCCTCGCCCCACCCTCCCCCTCCCACCCACCCTCACCCCTCCCCCCCTCTCCCCCTCCCCCCCTCTCACCCTCCCCACCCCCCTCCCCTCCCCCCCCCTCCCCCGCTCCCCCCCCCTCACCCTCCCCCCTCCTCCCCCTCCCCACCCCTCACCCCCCCCCCCTCACCCTCGCCCACCCCTCACCCTCCCCCCCCCTTACCCTCCCCACCCCTCACCTTCCCCACCCCTCACCCTCCCCCCCCTCACCCTCCCTACCCCTCACCCTCCCTCCCCTCCCCCTCCCCCCCCCTCACCCTCCCCACCCCCTCCACCTCCCACCCTCCCACATCCCACCCTCTCACCCTCCCCCACCTCCCCCCTCCCCATATCTCACCCTCCCCCACCTCTCACCCTCTCACCCTCCCCCCATCCCACCCTCCCCACATCTCCCCTCCCCCACTCACCCTCCCCACATCTCACCCTCCCCCCCTCCCCACCTCTCACCTCTCCCACCCTCCCCACCCCCCCCACCCTCCCCACATCTCACCCCCTCCCCCACCCCTCCCCCTCCCCACATCTCACCCTCACCCACCCCCCACCCCTCCCCTCCCCCCACTCTCTCCCCCTCCCCCCCCCCCCCCCCCTCCCCCCCCTCTCTCACCCTCCCCACATCTCACCCTCCCCACCCCTCCCCTCCCCACCTCTCACCCGTGCATAGAGAGGCAACGCATCAAGCTTGTCACATCGCCACAACTGAGGGCTGTGCTGTGCTGTGCTGCTGATGGACACTGGCTGGTGGGAGGAAGCTGTTCCTGAACTAGACTTGCCCTGTGTCTGGGATTCCTGAGCCCAGGCTGCCGTCTGTCACTGGGAAGGGCAGTTCCTGAGCCAGGCTGCTGTGTGCCCCCGTGCTATCTAATACTCTGGGACGTCTCTATTCAGGATGTAGATGACCCTCTGCTGGACATGAAGACGCCCGTGCTGTTTGTGATTGGCCAGAACTCCGTGCAGTGCAACGCCGACTCCATTGAGGATTTCCGGGAGAAGCTGCGGGCTGAAAACAGCCTGGTGATAGTTGGTGGTGCTGACGATAATCTCAGGTAACCGCGCCACTGCCATGCTGTTCCAAGCTGGGGGGCCGGGGGTTCAATCCTCACACCGGACTGTTGATGCTCCAGTCTCTGTGGTGCCAACCCCAGTGAGATTTGGCCCCTGCTTGCTCTTGGAGGTCAACTTCAAAGATCATTAAGGGCCTGTCCCACTGACGCGACCTTTCAGCGACTGTCTTCGACCTTCAAGCTCCTGCACCTATTGTCCATGTTTCTGGCCCTGCCTTCCTCAAACCCCACGGTGACAAGCTGTCTTGACAGAGGGCTGGGACCAATAGACAATAGGTGCAGGAGTAAGCCATTCGGAGCCTTTGAGCCAGCTGATCATCCCCAATCATTACCCAGTTCCTGCCTTCTCCTTCTCCTGCCTTCTCCCCATATCCCCTGACTCCGCTATTTTTAAGAGCCCTATCTAGCTCTCTCTTGAAAGCATCCAGAGAACCGGCCTCCACCGCCCTCTGAGGCAGACCAAAGTGGCTGACGAAGGGGAGGGGAGAAGGTTTAACTGCTTGGGGGTCTCACCTCACGCTTGACTTTCTCCACTGCAGGATCAGCAAAGCAAAGAAGAGACGGAGGGTCTAACGCAGAGCATGGTGGACAGGTGCATCCAGGTGAGTCCGGCCCCTGACACACCTGTGCTGTGAGGTTGCCGTTCAGCTGGAAAGGGTGCAGAGCGGATTTACCAGAGCTCATGGGTCTGAGCTGTAGGGACGGGCTGTGCCGGCTGGGAATTTATTCCTTGGAGCACAGGAGGATGAGGGGTGATCGTATAGAGGTGTATGCGATCTTGGGAGCAATAGATTGGGTAAATGCACAATCTTGTGCCCAGAGTAGGGGAATCAAGAACCAGAGTCTACAACTAGAGTTAAGGTGAGAGGGGAAAGATTTTAGGGGCAACCTTTTCTCTTCAGACTCTGAAGTTTACTTTAGTTAATTGCCAAGTGTGTGTCATGAAGAAATGTCGCCCATTCCTTCTCCCCAGAGATGCTGATTGTCCCATTGAGTTACTCCAGCATTTTGTGTGTGTCTTAGTTGGGAGATCATGTTACAATTGTATAAGACATTGCTGTGGCTACGTTTAGGGTATTGTGTTCAGTTTTGGTCACCTTGTTGTAGGGAAAGTGTTTTAAAAGCTGGAAAAGGAGCAGAGAAGCACTTCTGCATCTGCAGTTGCTGCCTCCGTATCTTGGGAGGAGTTGTTGATAGCCCCACGTTCATTGTCCATCTCTTCACCTCAGGATGAAATAGGCCGACTTCCTGACCGGTGTGCTGACCAAGTGCGAGTCGGCAGGCGGGGTTTGAAGCCAAGGAGGTTGACCTGGACAAGAAGAGGAGATGTCGGGACACAAGGCGGGACTTGGCCTTCGAGCTGTCGGAGAGGGAACAGCCGGCCCGCGTCCCCGTTCAAGCCGCGTCCCGGTCTCTCCCTCTGGCTCAGAGGTGAGTCGCGTGACATTCACATCCCCCCCCCCATCCCCGAGCTCACTGACCTGCTCCCAGTCGCCCATCGCTCTCCTCTCCTCCGGCTCTGTGATCAGTAGAGAAGGTCGTGGGTTCAAACTGTGTCGCCTCTGCCCCCCCCCCCCCCCCCTACACTGCAGAAGTAGAGTTGCTGCCTCACAGTGCCAGAGACCCTGGCTCCATCCTGTCTGTACGGAGTTTGCACCTTCTCCCCGTGACCTGAGTGGGTTTTCTCCGGGTGCTCCGGTTTCCTCCCACATTCCAAAGACGGCAGGTTCGCCAGTTAATTGGCTTCTGCAAAGCGCAAATTGACCCTAGTGTGTGTCGGGGCAGTGCTAGTGTACAGGGTGATCGCTGGTCAGCAGGGCTTGGTGGGCCGAAGGGCCTGTGTCCACGATGTATCTCTGAAGTGTAAAAATCCCCCAAAAAAGAACCAGCTGAGTTTTCCTAGGTAGACAAAAATGCTTGAGAAACTCAACGGGTGAGACAGCATCTATGGAGCGAAGGTATAGGTGACGTTTCGGGTCTCGACCCGAAACGTCACCTATTCCTTCGCTCCATAGATGCTGCCTCACCCGCTGAGTTTCTCCAGCATTTTTGTCGACCTTCGATTTTTACAGCATCTGCAGTTTCCTTCATAAACAGCTGAGATTTCCTCGTGACTTTTGCCAATATTCATGCACCAGCCAACAGCCTGACAAGATGTTACCCTGCCATGATTACATTGCATTTCTGGCGTTTTCTGTAAATTCACACAGTACATACAGTTATCCATGGCACATCCAGCATTTAGTGCCGGCCTCAAACTGCCCAGGAGACGACACAAGACGTCTAAAGGCTTCAAATCACTTCATCCAATGGGCACAATGACGACTTCAAAAGACATTTGGGCAGATATGCGGATGACTTTAGTTTAGAGATACAGCGTGGAAACAGGCCCTTCGGCCCGCCAGTTCGTGCCGACCAGCGATCCCCTCACATTAACACTACCCTACGCACATTAGGACAATGTTAGATTCATACCAAGCCAATTAGCCTACAAACCTGCACGTCTTTGAGATTGGGAGGGAAAGTGGGAGCACCCGAGAAAACCCACGCACGTCACATGTAAACTGGTCTTGCGGAGTTCGGATTCAGCCGCGGGACTTACTTACCATCACCCGCCGGGTCCCAACATCGGAAGCCTGGATCGCCTCAGCGCAGAGGGAGAATAAGGAGGGAAGAGACAAGACTTTAAGACTTTTGCCTCCATCACAGTGAGGAGATGCCTGGTGAACTCACTGTGGTGGATGTTAAATCTGTGTTTATTGTGTGTTTTGTTATTTCTATGTTATGACTGCAAGGCAAAACGAAATTTCGTTCAGACTGAAAAGTCTGAATGACAATAAAGGAATACAATACAACTCTGTACAGGCAACCCCAGTAGTCAGTATCCAACCCGGTCTCTGCCGCTGTGAGGCAGCTACTCTACGCTGCGCCACCATGCCAGCATTGCGGTAAAGGCCAAAATGCAGGCAAATGGATCCGGCCAGTTTGCCGCCATTGTTGGTCAGCATGGAGGTGGTGGCCGAAGGGCCTGTTTCCGTGCTGTACAGCTCCTTTAATGTCTAACGTTGTTTGAACCCTGTGCAGGAACGTCGAGCGTGTCGAGCAGCCCCACCTCCAGCCCGAAGACAAAGAGCGCGTCCCTGTCCCTGTCCCCGGCCCAGAAGGCCAGCCTGATCACTGCCACGGCCACCGCTGCCAGCCAGTCGCCCAGCCTCTCCGCCCAGTTCTCACACATCCTCAAACAACACATGCAGAAGACCGGCACTGTCCTCACCCAGAAACAAGCTCAAGGTAATCACTGCTTCTCTCCCCATGTTGGTGGAGTCTAGAACCAGGGGCTACTATTTAAGAATAAGGGGTAAGCCATTTAGAACGGAGACAAGGAAACACTTTTTCACACAGAGAGTTGTGAGTCTGTGGAATTCTCTGCCTCAGAGGGCGGTTCTCTGGATACTTTCAAGGGAGAGCTAGATAGGGCTCTTAAAGATAGCGGAGTCCAGGGGATATGGGGAGAAGCAGGAACGGGGTACTGATTGTGGATGATCAGCCATGATCCATTCAATGGCGGCCCTATCTAGCTCTCTCTGGGAAGTATCTAGAGAACCGGCCTCCATCGCCCTCTGAGCAGAGAATCCACCGACTCACAACTCTCTGAACTGAAATGTGACAATAATGCATACATGCGGCTCTGCGTCTCCTGTGGTTTACTGATGTCTGTGTCCTTGGTTTCAGCTCATTTTGCTGCATTCCTGAAGCAGAACGTGCTGGTGAAGAAGAATTCCAGTCTGGCCAACTCGTCCTGTGTCTTCGGTGTGTGTGTGTTGTTTTTTCTGAGTGTGTTGTTTGGGTGTTTGTGTTTATTTTTGTGTGTGCGTGTGTGTCCCTTTCCCCTGACCCTCAGTCTCAGTATCTGCAGTTCCTTCCACACACAGTGTTGCTGACAGTGCAGCCCACCCCCCCTCCCCAGTGCCGCAGCCACCTGTGCTGCAGGTGACCCCTGACCTGCTGGCGACCGCAGTCTGTCCCTGAGCCGCAAGCCCATGGCGTAGTCCGCCGTGCTAGAGGTAGAAGCAGGAACAGGCCTTCGGCCCCTCGTGTCCGCTGCCTCATTTTGTGATGTCATTGCTGATCTCATACCCAGTCACCCCATTACTGGAAGGATGTAGAGGCTTAGGAGAGGGTGCAGGGGAGGTTTACCACGATGCTGCCTGGATTAGAGGCATTAGTTACAGGGAGAGGTTGGACAGACTTGGATTGTTTTCTCTGGAGCGCTGGAGTTGCAGGGAGACCTGGTGGAAGTGTATAGAATTATGAGAGGCATAGATAGGTAGGACAGTCAGAACCTTTTACCCAGGATGGAACAAATCAAATACTTAGGGCTTAACTTTAAGGGGAGAGGGGCAATGTTGAATGGAGATGTGTGTGGGCAAGATGGTGGTGGGGGCAGATACGATCGTGGTTTTGACAAGGTTTTTAGAAAGGCACATGGACATGCAGGGAATAGAGGGATATGGATCACATGCGGAGAGACGAGAGATGATTTTGGCATTGTGTTAGCACAGATATTGTGGGCCGAAGCCTGTTCCTGTGCGATACTGTTTGTACTTGCGATGTTCCCCAAACGTCAGCCTCGTGCCTGGTGCCGCTAACTCCCGTGCTGTTCCGGCTGTAAGTGTTATGTTCCTGGTGCGGCAAATGCCCGGTAGTGCCGGCGGCTGTAAGTGTGATGTACCGTGTGCCAGTCCCCGTGCCGCTAATGCCCAGCGCTGTGTGTCATCCGGTCGTGCCGGCGGCTGTAATGTGATGTACCGTGTGCCAGTCCCCGTGCCGCTACGCCCCGCGTGTGTTGCCCCATCAGTACCTGTGACGTCGGAGCCGCAGGATGTCGGGGACAAGGACGACGCTAAGGCGCAGCTGAAGCGACGGCAGGCCACGAGCCCCACGCCCCTCGTCTCCAAACCCCGCCAAGAAGCCAATATCAAGGTGACCATCCTGTCCCACGAGACGTGCCTGCCTCCACCGCCCTGCCCTACCTGGAGCCAGGACGGTGAGCTCTGCCGCTGCCGGGCACCGCTCTCCCAACCCCCACGGTCACTGTGGTGCAGGGGCCCAACAAGAGGGCTGGGGGAGAGGGGCTGTGGGAGGGTGGGGGTATGTTTGGGGAAGGTCAGGGAAGATGAGACACCGGAGAATAGACAGGTGAGTGCCTGGAGTGTAAGTGCAGTGATAGAACACAGAACAGCCCTTCAGCCCACATATCCGTGCTGAAGTCAAACTCCCTGCATGTGACCATGTCTCTCCATTCCCTGCCTATCTTACAAAAAAAGACACAGCATGCTGGAGTAACTCAGCGGGTCTGACAGCGTCTCTGGAGGACTGAATAGGTGAAGTTTCGTGTTGAGACCCTACATTAGACTGAGCTTCTCGACATGAAACAACACCTATCCATGTTCCCCAGAGATGCTGCCTGACCCACTGATTACTCCAGTGCTTTGTGTATTTTTTTAAATAAACCAGCTCTGTGCAGTACATCGTGCCCGTCTATCTAAGCTGTGTGGACAGGGGTTCTCTCTGGTCTGGAGAACACTCTTGGTGTGCTCCCCCCCCCCCCCCCCCCAGGCTGCGGTTTGTGGGGCGTGGGTGACGGGGTGTGGGCTGGGGAGTTTGGGCCCGGTGTTTGTGAGGTTGGTGATGGTGCCGCGGGGAAGCTGGGCAAACCCAGGCAGCGCTGACCTCG
>NW_022630236.1:0-31894 GCF_010909765.2 Amblyraja radiata
CCACTCCTGCAGGGTTTTGGAGCTGTTGCTGTGGACGGAGAGACGGAGACGTGAGCGGCCATTGAGGGCGGCCAGGGTGTCGGTGAGCCCCCTCTCTAGTTTGCTCGGTGCGCGTGCTGAGCTTCGAGGGGCTGAGCTTCGATGGAGGACCACATGACGGGGCACAAAAAAAGAGAAGCGTTATGAGTGTGACGTGTGTGGCAAGGCCTGGCAGACGCCGAGCCTGCTGGTGATCCACCGGCGGGTGCACACGGGAGAACGCCCCCTCAACTGCTCGAAGTTCGGCAAGAGCTTCACCAGCTCCAGTATCCTGCTGCAGCACAACCGCGTGCACTCCGGCGAGAGGCACTTCACCTGCTCCGACTGTGGCAAGAGCTTCAAGACGGCCACTCACCTGAAGAGACACCGGCGGGTGCACACGGGCGAGTAGCCCTATTGCTGTTCCACCTGCGGCAACAGCTTTGCCCGGTTGTCGGGGCTGCGGGACCACCGGTGGGTTCACAGCAGTGAGCGACCCTTCACCTGCTCTGACTGCGGCAAAGGCTTCAGGTCGTCACCGGGCCTGAAGGTGCACAGGCGCGTGCACTCCGCTGAGCGGCCCTACATCTGCAGCAACTGCGGCGAGGGCTTCATCCGCTCCAGCAACCTGGTGTCCCACCAGCGTACACACACGGGGGCGCGGCCCTACACCTGCGCCCAGTGCGGCGAGGGCTTCACCGAGTCCAACATCCTGCGGCAGCACCAGCGCATCCACACCGGGGAGCGGTCCCACACCTGCACCCAGTGTGGCAAGGGCTTCAACTGCTCCAGCAACCTGCTGTCCCACCAGCGCACCCACACCGGCGAGCGCCCGTTCACCTGTGCCCTGTGCGGCAAAGGCTTCACCTGATCCTCCAAGCTGCTGTCCCACCAGCGGGTGCACGCCGACGACCGTCCCTTCTCCAGCCCGGTGGGTGGAGAGCGCTTCGCCATGGCCTCCCACGCACTGTCTCACCAGCGCGTGCACACCAGTGGCCAGCCCTACGATTGCCCGTACTGCGGTGAGGAGTTTGACAGCTCACGGGGGTTGCGGCAGCGCCGGCAGGCCCACACTGGCGAGCAGCTGCTCCCACTGTGACAAGAGGGCATGGAGGCTGCTGGAGCACCAGCATATACACATCGGAGAGAGACCCTTTGTGTGCACTGACTGCGGCAAGGGTTTCACCCACATGTCCAGATTGTGGTAGCACCGACGTACCCACAGCGTTGAGCGTCCCTTCCCCTGCCCATCTTGTGGTAAGAATATGACCACCTGCTGGAACACCAGCGCGTCCACACCGGCCGGTGCCCCTCTACCTGCCCGCTCTGTGGCAAGGCCTTTGCCTGCTCCTCCAGCCTGCTGGCACATACGTGGATAGATAGGCCTGTTTAGGTAGACACAAAATGCTGGAAGGAATGGGTAACGTTTCGGGTCGGTTCTTCAGTCACTTATTCCTTCTCTCCAGAGATGCTGCCTGGCCCGCTGAGTTAATCCAGCACTGTGTGTCCTTTTTGTAAACCAGCACCTGCAGTTCCTTGTTTTTAAACCATTCTGGTTAACCATCTCTGCACCTTCACCAAAGCCTCCACATCAGTCCTGTAATGGAGTGACCAGAATGTATGCAATACTCCAAATGCTACCTGACCAATGTCCCTTAAAGCTGCACATATACATTCCTCTCTCTCCCCTCTCCCCCACCCCACCCCCCCCACTCGTACACGAATTATCTCCACTCCACCCTCTCGTGCATCCCTCCTCTCTCTCACACACTCCCTCTATCGCCCCCTGTCTCTCTCACACACACACAAACGTTCCCCCGCTCTCACTTTCACACACACTCCCTCTCTCTCTCTCTTGCTCTCTCACACAGTCCTGCTCTCTCACACAAACACACCCACTCTCTCATTCTCTCTCACACACACACACACACACACACACACACACTGCCTCTCCCTCTCTCTTTCTCTCTCACACACGCACTCACACACATGCTCTCACACACATGCTCTCTCTCACACACACATTCTCACGCACACATTCTCACACACGTTCTTTCTCTCAAACACATACTCTCTCTCCTTGTATCTAGACTAGGCGTGCATTTCACCCTACACTTACACTCAGTCCGCCAAGTCCTGCTGGATATAACCATATAACAATTACAGCACGGAAACAGGCCATCTCGACCCTTCTAGTCCGTGCCGAACACGTATTCTCCCCTAGTCCCATATACCTGCGCTCAGACCATAACCCTCCATTCCTTTCCCGTCCATATAACTATCCAATTTATTTTTAAATGATAAAAAACGAACCTGCCTCCACCACCTTCTCTGGAAGCTCATTACACACAGTCACCACTCTCTGAGTAAAGAAGTTCCCCCTCATGTTACCCCTAAACTTCAGTCCCTAAATTCTCATGTCATGTCCCCTTATTTGAATCTTCCTTACTCTAAGTGGGAAAAGCTTATCCACGTCAACTCTGTCTATCCCTCTCGTCATTTTAAAGACCTCTATCTAGTCCCCCCTTAACCTTCTGCGCTCCAAAGAATAAAGCCCTAACTTGTTCAACCTTTCTCCGTAACTTAGTTGCTGAAACCCAGGCAACATTCTAGTAAATCTCCTCTGTACTCTCTCTATTTTGTTTGACATCCTTCCTATAATTAGGCGACCAAAATAGTACACCATACTCCAGAATTGGCCTCACCAATGCCTTGTACAATTTTAACATTACATCCCAACTTCTATACTCAATGCTCTGATTTATAAAGGCCAGCACACCAAAAGCTTTCTTTACCACCCTATCTACATGAGATTCCACTTTCAGGGAACTGTGCACAGTTATTCCCAGATCCCTCTGTTCACCTGCATTCTTCAATTCCCTACCATTTACCATGTACGTCCTATTTTGATTTGTCCTGCCAAGATGTAGCACCTCACACTTATCAGCATTAAACTCCATCTGCCATATTCAGCCCACTCTTCCAACTGGCATAAATCTCTCTGCATACTTTGAAAATCTACTTCATTATCCACAACCCCACCTATCTTAGTATCATCTGCATACTTACTAATCCAATTTACCACACCATCATCCAGATCATTGATGTACATGACAAACAACAGTGGACCAACACAGATCCCTGTGGCACCCCACTAGTCACTGGCCTCCAACCTGACAAACAACCATCCACCATTAGTCTCTGCCATCTCCCATTCAGCCACTGTTGAATCATCTTGCTACTCCACCATTAATACCCAACCATTGAACCTTCTTAACCAACCTTCCACGAGGAACCTTGTCAAATGCCTTACTGAAGTCTATATATACAACATCCACTGCTTTACCTTTATCAATTTCCCGAGTAACCTCTTCAAAAAATTCAAGAAGATTAGTCAAACATGACCTTCCAGGCACAAATCCAAGTTGACTGTTCCTAATCAGTCCCTGTTTATCCAGATGCTTATATATATTATCTCTAAGTATCCTTTCCAATAATTTGCCCACCACTGACGTCGAACTAACAGGTCTATAATTGCTAGGTTTACTCTTAGACCCCTTTTTTGTCAGAACTGAACGAGGAGGAGGACACAAATGCAGGCTCAGACACAGGGCAGATCAGTCTTCGGCGTTTAATCGGTCCAAGTCAGTACACAGGTAGGCAAAACAGAGGCAACAGTACCATATAGGAGCAGGCAAGAAACAGTGGTCGAAAATACAGGCAAAGGTCGAGATCACAAGGTCACAAGATTTCGAGAGCAGGAACGAGGTGATACCAAGTAGCATACACCACGAACTGGCAATGGGAACTAAAACACAAAAGGCTTAAATACAGACTAGCAGGGGATAACGAGACACAGGTGAAACACATCAGGGCGTGGCCAACAGACTAGCAGGGGATAACGAGACACAGGTGAAACACATCAGGGCGTGGCCAACAATCACATGAGGGTAAACGACCTGACAGGAAATGGGACCTGAAACAAGAGGAGATGTGAGACACCAAAATAAAACAAGAATGCAAACTCTAATACTAAAAACCAATAAGAAACAGAAACTAGATCAAACGCGAGACCTGACAGTACCCCCCCCCCCCCCCCCTCCACGGCCGGCTCCTGACGGCCCAGGATCTTCAGGATGTTGGCGCCGATAGTCCCTGATAAGTTCCGGGTCGCATATGTTGCGAGCTGGCACCCAAGACCGCTCCTCAGGTCCATACCCCTCCCAATCCACAAGATACTGACAACCACGACCACGCCGGCGCATCCCCAGCAACCGGCTGACCGTAAACACTGGACCCCCATCAAGGAACCGGGGGGGCGGAGGGGGTGTTGAGGCAGGGACCAGAGGACTCTCCTTAAATGGCTTCAGACGGGAGACATGGAAAGTAGGGTGGACCCTCATGGCACGGGGGAGTTTGAGACGAACCGCCACAGGATTGATGACCTTCGATATGGGGAAAGGACCAACAAAACGAGGAGCCAGCTTCCGGGATTCCACCCTCAGCGGTAAGTCTCGAGTGGAGAGCCACACCCTTTGACCAGGCGAGTATACTGGAGCCGGCGTTCTTCCACGGTCAGCCATCCTCTTGTAACGCGCAGAACTGCGCAACAGCATCTGACGAGCCCCATTCCAAACCTTGCGACAGCGACGGACGAGAGCCTGAGCGGAGGGCACACTGGACTCCTTCTCCACAGCAGGGAACAATGGCGGTTGATAACCATAGGCACACTGGAATGGAGAGAGACCAGAGGATGAGCAAGGAAGTGTGTTGTGTGCATACTCCACCCAAATAAGGTGTTTGCTCCAAGTTGAAGGGTTCTGTGCCACCAAGCACCGCAGTCCTGTCTCCAATTCCTGGTTAAGGCGTTCAGTCTGTCCATTGGATTCCGGGTGATAACCAGATGTAAGGCTGACCGTGGCGTCCAACAGAGAACAAAACTCCTTCCAAAACCTGGACACGAACTGAGGCCCCCGGTCAGACACAATGTCTCTGGGAAATCCATGAATGCGAAAAACATGAGACAGCATGACCTCTGCCGTCTGCTTGGCGGAGGGAAGCTTGTGCAACGGAATGAAATGGACCATCTTCGAAAATCTGTCCACTACAGTCATGACTGAGGTGTTACCTTCAGAAGAGGGCAAGCCCGTGACAAAGTCCATGGAGATGTCTGACCAGGGGCGTGAGGGGACAGGCAGCGGATTCAGGAGACCAAAGGCGGCCCGACGGGAGGTCTTGTTCTGAGCACAAATACTGCAGGCGGCGACGTACTCCTTAATCCCCCTCTCCATGGAAGGCCACCAAAACCGCTGTTTGGCCACAAACAGGGTTCGGCGGACACCGGGATGACAGGAGATCCGAGACGTATGAGCCCAGTGAATCACCTGTGAACGAAGAGACTCGGGAACAAACAGACGATTAGAAGGACACCCTAGCGGAGACTGAACACCAGTAGTTGCCTCGGAAACTCTCTTCTCAATCTCCCAAGTAACCGCCCCAACAAAACAGGAAGCAGGCAGAATGGGAGTTGAAACCTTAGGGGATGGGTCAGGATCAAACTGTCTGGAGAGAGCATCAGGTTTGCCATTCTTGGCACCAGGGCGGTAAGACAGTACAAAATCAAATCGATTAAAGAAGAGAGCCCACCTTGCTTGGCGCGAGTTGAGGCGTTTGGCTGACTTGATGTATTCCAGGTTTTTGTGGTCTGTCCAAACTAGAAACGGCTGCTTGGTACCCTCCAACCTATGTCTCCATTCCTCCAAGGCTGTTTTAACCGCTAACAGTTCACGGTTACCCACATCGTAATTTCTCTCAGCAGGAGAAAGCTTCTTAGAGAGGAAAGCGCAGGGATGTAATCGACCATCTGTGGGGGATTTCTGTGAGAGTACGGCCCCGATGCCCACACCCGAGGCGTCCACCTCAACCACGAACTGGAGTGACGGGTCAGGGTGAACCAGGATGGGGGCTGAGGAGAAGCTCCTCTTGAGTCTCAGAAATGCAGTTTCTGCTTGAGAGGACCAAGAGAAAGGCACGTGGGGTGAGGTAAGAGCATGGAGTGGTGCAGCAGTGACACTAAAGTTCCGGATAAACTTCCTATAAAAATTAGCAAACCCAAGGAACCCCTGAAGTCGCTTACGACTGGAGGGTGTAGGCCAGGTGGCCACAGCACTGACCTTGCTCGGGTCCATCTGTATACCAGCAGGTGATACAACATAACCAAGGAATTGAACAGTGTTAACATGAAATTCACATTTCTCAGCTTTCACAAACAGATCATTCAGGAGCAAACGTTCTAGCACCTGGTGTACATGCTGCACATGGGAAGTCTCGTCTGGAGAAAAAATCAAAATGTCATCAAGGTACACAAACACAAATCGGTTCAGCATGTCCCGTAATACCTCATTAACCATGCCTTGAAAAACTGCTGGAGCATTAGTAAGACCAAACGGCATGACCAGATATTCATAATGACCACTGGGTGTGTTAAACGCAGTTTTCCATTCATCCCCATCCCTTATCCTCACCAGATGATACGCATTTCTAAGATCTAACTTAGTAAATACTGCAGCGTCTTTTAACAGTTCAAATGCAGAGGAGATAAGAGGAAGAGGGTATCTGTTCTTAACAGTAATGTCATTGAGTCCTCTGTAGTCAATGCAGGGCCGAAGTGTTCCATCCTTCTTATCCACAAAGAAGAATCCAGCTCCTGCAGGTGAAGAAGAAGGTCTGATGATCCCAGCAGCAAGGGCATCGTCAATGTACTTTTCCATGGCGAGCCGCTCAGGTGAAGACAAGGAGTAGAGATGGCCCTTAGGAGGCGCTGTACCTGGCAGAAGGTCGATGCAGCAGTCGTACGGTCTATGCGGCGGAAGAGATGTGGCCTTGGCCTTGTTGAACACCTCCTTTAGGTCTAGATAATATGAGGGAACCTTGGTGAGATCTGGAAAATCCTCCTCCCTTGAACGGGGAGGCTGCCGGAGGGTGGTCCTGGAAGATCCCAGCAAACTGCTCCTTGACGGATCCTTCATAGACTCAGGAGAAGAATCATGCAGATAGATGAGTTTACAGTTATTCCCCCAAGAAATTACTTCCCCAGTACCCCAGTTCATGTGAGGATTATGGTAAGACAGCCAAGGGAGCCCCAAAACCAGAGGATGAAGAGGACAGTCGAGGAGATGAAAACTGATGGTCTCAAGGTGATTACCTGCCACGATGAGTTGAACAGGTTGAGTTCGGTGAATTACCCTGTACAGTAGGCGCCCATCCAGTGCACTAGCCTCCATAGGATCTTGAAGCTGTTCACGTTCCAGCTTCAATTCATCAGCCAAGCGAATGTCCATGAAGTTCTCATCTGCCCCAGAATCAACCAAAGCCTGCAGGGAGTGCCACTGGGAATGCACCAACAATTGTACCGTCGACAATGGACGAGAGGAACGGCTCATAGGAGCGGTACAACTCACCAATGTCCTCTCTTTGATGAGCTTTGTCTTTTACTGAACAGCTGTTCAACAAATGTCCCAGTTCACCACAGTAAAAACACCTCATTTCCCTTAGGCGGTGCTGCCGTTCCTCCGGACTGAGTTTGGCTCGTCCCACCTGCATGGGCTCCTCCGAAGATGCAGGTGGCGCTGTAGGCTGACTGGACCGGCCGAGAGGGAAGAAGTCCCGACTGGAAGGTGAAGGGCGACGCTGCCGCCACTGCTGGGAGGAGGACCGAACTGCAGCCGATCTCCTCTCTCGATCTCTTTCTCTGAGCCTAGCGTCAATTTGGATAGCCAGGGAAATCATAGACTCGACGTCGGAAGGCAGGGTTAGAGGAGCCAATTGATCTTTGATAGCTTCAGACAATCCATTGCGAAAAGCATCCAACAAAGCAGCCTCATTCCATCCACCCTTAGCAGCAACAGTTCGAAAGTCAATAGCAAAATCCATAACAGAGCGATTACCTTGTTTCATGGAGACCAGGTTCTGTGAAGCCTCTCGGCCAGGATTGGAGTGATCAAACGTGCGGGACAGAGCTTCCATGAACAGGACCGATGTCTGGCAAACTGGAGAATTCCGAGACCACTCCGCCGTGGCCCAAGCCTCCGCCCTACCCGACAGGTGCGTGATGATAAAGGCTACCCTTGAGCGTTCTGATGAAAAGGAAGCCGCTTGAAGTTCGAAATGCAGTCCACACTGAATCAAAAAAGGTCTACATTTCTCCGATTCCCCCGAAAAGTGTTCCGGTCTTGCCAGGTGGACGAATGGAGATGCTGCAGCAGCCGCGGCCATCGGAGCTCCTGGAGACACAGACAAGGAAACAGACTCGGCAGGCACGGGAGCAGCAGCAGGAAACAAAGAATTCAGCCAAGTAACCAGGTCTTCAAACCGAGAACTTAAAGTGTTCACCTGTGAACCGATGTCTGCCTGGAACCCCTGCTGACGCTCGCCGAGATCCCGGAACCCGGCGACGATCGAGGAGAGTTGACCCTCGTAATGCGAGATGCGCTCCTCTTGCTTCTGGAGCGCTGCACGAAAAGGATCAGAGCCCGCTGAGTCCATTGTTGGCCAGTTCGTAATGTCAGAACTGAACGAGGAGGAGGACACAAATGCAGGCTCAGACACAGGGCAGATCAGTCTTCGGCGTTTAATCGGTCCAAGTCAGTACACAGGTAGGCAAAACAGAGGCAACAGTACCATATAGGAGCAGGCAAGAAACAGTGGTCGAAAATACAGGCAAAGGTCGAGATCACAAGGTCACAAGATTTCGAGAGCAGGAACGAGGTGATACCAAGTAGCATACACCACGAACTGGCAATGGGAACTAAAACACAAAAGGCTTAAATACAGACTAGCAGGGGATAACGAGACACAGGTGAAACACATCAGGGCGTGGCCAACAGACTAGCAGGGGATAACGAGACACAGGTGAAACACATCAGGGCGTGGCCAACAATCACATGAGGGTAAACGACCTGACAGGAAATGGGACCTGAAACAAGAGGAGATGTGAGACACCAAAATAAAACAAGAATGCAAACTCTAATACTAAAAACCAATAAGAAACAGAAACTAGATCAAACGCGAGACCTGACATTTTTAAACAATGGAACAACATGCGCAGAACGCCAATCCTCCGGCACTATTCCCGTTTCTAATGACATTTGAAATATTTCTGTCATAGCCCCTGCTATTTCTACACTAACTTCCCTCAATGTCCTAGGGAATATCCTGTCCGGACCTGGAGACTTATCCACTTTTATATTTCTCAAAAGCGTCAGTACTTCCTCTTCTTTGAATCTCATAGTTTCCATAGCTACTCTACTTGTTTCCCTTACCTCACATAATTCAATATCCTTCTCCTTGGTGAATACCGAAGAAAATAAATTGTTCAATATCTCCCCCATCTCTTTTGGCTCTGCAGATAGCTGTCCACTCTGACTCTCTAATGGACCAATTTTATCCCTCGTTATCCTTTTGCTATTAATATAGCTGTAGAACCCCTTTGGATTTACTTTCACCTTACTTGCCAAAGCAACCTCATATCTTCTTTTAGCTTTTTAAGTTATTTCTTAAGATTCTTTGTGATCACTAGTCCCGAACTGTTCCCCAACGCATTCCTCTGCCACCTGACCTGTCTCATTTCCTAACAGGAGGTCCAGCACCGCCCCTTCTCTAGTAGGTACTTCTATGTATTGCTGCAAAAAACTATCCTGCACACATTTTACAAACTCCAACCCATCCAGCCCATTTACAAAATGTGTTTCCCAGTCTATGTGTGGAAAATTGAAATCTCCCACAATCACTACCTTGTGCTTACTACTAATATCTGCAACCTCCTTACATATTTGCTCTTCCAATTCCCGCTCCCCATTTGGCGGTCTATAATACACCCCTATAAGTGTTGCTACCCCTTTCCCATTTCTCAGTTCCACCCAAATAGCCTCCCTAGACGAGCCCTCAAATCTATCCTGCCAAAGCACTGCTGTAATATCTTCCCTGATAAGCAATGCAACACCTCCACCTCTTGCTCCTCTAATTCTATCACACCTGAAGCAACGAAATCCTGGAATATTTAGTTTCCAATCACAGCCCTCCTGCAACCATGTTTCACTGATCGCCACAACATCATACTTCCAGGTGTCAATCCAGGCTCTAAGTTCATCCACCTTTCTTACAATGCTCCTAGCATTAAAATATACACATTTAAGAAACCCATCCTCTCTTATTCTCTGTTTATTGTCTTTTTCTTCTCTCTCTCCTACATTTTGGGTCAGAGTGCTACCATTCTCTGCCTCCTGCCTCACACACTGACTGCTAGCTTTCCCAATTTGAGTCCCTCCCCCCAACCATACTAGTTTAAAGTCTCCCCAGTAGCCTTTGCAAATCTCCCCGCCAGGATATTGGTCCCCCTCGAGTTCAAGTGCAACCCGTCCTTTCTGTACAGGTCGCACATTCCCCAAAAGAGGTCCCAATGATCCAGAAACTTGAATCCATACCCACTGCACCAGTCCCTCATCCACTCATTTATCCTCCACCTCGCTCCATTCCTACTCTCATTGTCGCGTGGCACAGGCAGTAATCCTGAGATTGTTACCTTTGCAGTCCTTCTCCTTAACTCTCTACCTAACTCCCTAACACCTGGAAACCGCCAACACGTACGCCCGCATCCTGTTCATGGACTTCAGTTCGGCATTTAACTCCATCAACCCGGTTAAACTCTTCCATAAATTAACGGACATGAACATCGATCCCTGCATCTGTCACTGGATCTACAGCTTCCTTTGGAACAGACAACAGAGAGTGAAGTTACATAACACAATATCTCACCCCCTGCACCTCAGCACAGGAGCCCCTCAGGGCTGCGTCTTGTCACCCTGGTTATTCTCACTCTACACAAACCAATTCACATCCCAGCATAGTTCAGTTAAAATTTATAAATACGCAGATGACACAACCATCATAGGTCTCATCTCGAACAATAATGAAACAGAATACCGCACTCAAACACATAAAGCAGTCACTTGGTGCACAGATAATAACCTCTTACTCAACACATAAAAAACACACGAACTCATCATTGATCTCAGACGTAAGGCACAACCCAAGACCCCCCTACTCATCTCAGGCGAACCCATATCCACCACTGACTCATTCAAATTTCTTGGCACTCACATAAGCAATAACCTCAAATGGAAAATCAATTCAAATCACATCTACAAAAAAGCCAACCAAAGACTCTTCTTCCTCCGCCAGCTCAAGAGGTTTAGAGTAAGGAAACACCTCCTAATCAAATTCTACACAGCCATCATCCAAAGCATGCTCACTTCATCAATTACAGTCTGGTTCAGCAGTTTAGACACTCACTCCCGTAATAAATTACAACGCATAGTTAACAAAGCATCCAAAATCATCAGCACTCCCCTTCCATCAATAGAATCACTCCATCACAAACGGTCTGTGTCAAGGGTGAAGAAAATCATCTCTGATCCCTCCCACCCAGCTCACCACATCTTCCACCTGCTGCCATCAGGAAGGGGCTACAGCTCACTGCCCGCCAAGACATCTCGATTTAAAAACAGTTTTTACCCACACGCAATCCGAATTCTGAACACACTATGATAACAGCACATATCCTCCCCATGCATGTACTGTATTTTGTATGATGTTGTGTTTTATGTTATGTTTGACGGGAATCAGCCTACCTTGTAACATCCTGTACTGAACCTGAATTCCACCACCTTGACTGTGTGGTCATTAAATAATCTAATCTAATCTAATCTAATCGTTGGTACCTATATGTACCACAACCTCAGGCTCCTCTCCCTCCCATTTCAGGATTTCTTGGACCCGTTCAGACACATCCCTGACCCTGGCACCCGAGAGGCAAACTACCATCCGGGTCTCCTGTCTGCGTCCACCGAATCGCCTATCCGACCCCCTGACTATAGAGTCCCCTATTACAATTGCCCTCCTCTTCTTTTCCTTACCATTCTGAGCAACAGGACCGGTCTTTATGCCAGAGGCCCGGCCGCTGTCGCTGCCCCCAGGTAGGCTGTCCCCCCCACCCTTACTCAAACATGAGTACTTATTTTCAAGGTGTGCTCACCAGTCCCTGCCTCTGCCCGTTGCCCTTCCTAACTGTGACCCAGTTTTCTGCCTCCCGTGGTCTTGGAGTGACCACCTCCCCGTAACTCCTTTCTATGACCTCCTCGCTCTCCCTGAGCAGACAGGGGTCATCGAGTTGCTGTTCCAGGTTCCTAACACGGTCCCTTAGGAGCCCCATCTCGACGCACCTGGCGCAGATGTGGACGTCTGGAGGGCACTCAGACTCCATGACCTCCCACATCTGACATCCAGAACAGTAAACTGCTCTGGCCCTCATTCTGCCCCTAATCCGAATACAATACCTGGGATACAAGCCAATCAGCTGCTTCCTCTAGTCCTGTAACGGCTGCTTCCTCTAGTCCGTTCAATCAATCAGAGGCTTCCACCAGCCCCCTTAATTTGAAGTGTGATCTGCGAATGGAACGTTGGCTCCTCCCTCTGCAACAGCTTTTGGGCCTCTGTTGAAACAAACTTCGCGATGGAGTTTTTAACTCACCACACGGAGGTCGCTCCTCCCTCTGTAACGGCTCCTGGATCTCCCAATTGCCAACCATTGCCTCCCCTTCCCACTCCCACACTGATCTGTCTATCCTAGGCCTCCTCCATTGCCAGAGTGAGGTTGAAAGAGCTAATAGTCAAATCTAAAATGGAGTTGTCCTTCCACAAAAGCATGGTCTAGTAGAACAAAAGAATGGCTCGGTGCCAAGTCGGAATGACTTTGCAAATTATATGGAACACAATATGGAGGACAGATTGTGTTTTTAATAAAGGCATTAAGATGTAAGTCTGCGTAATGACATCTGCTTCTTTCAAGGCCATGAAGAAGCTAAGATTGAAAAAAATAGCTGAAGCTCCAGAGATAAATAATAACTTGTTATTGGATGAGCTTGATTTGGACCCAGCTTTTCCGATATTCTGATAGGCTACAGAATCTTTCAGTCGTGCCATATTCAGACTTGGTTGGAGTTTTACTGATAAGAGAAATGTATAATTGTGCTAATTTTCATTTGTTCTGTGAGTGGAGCCTGAGAAGCACTGAGCAACGTTTGTGCTCATTGTAGATCTTGCCTCTCCCGTCTGCTGAATGAATTAAAGTTTGCCATAGTTTACCTTTAACATTTTTGTTGCGATCTGCTTTTTAAGAAACAGACTTTGACAAGGTGACACCCAAGCTGGAGGAACAGCAGTGTCCAGACTCAACACGTCGCCCGTCCATTCCCCTCCAGAGTGCCGGTAGAACTCAGCAGGTCAGCCATCCGTGGTGGGAAACGGATGGGGAAGTGTTCCTAATATAAGACCTCCTTGTCCTTCTCGTGGAGCAGACAATCAACAATACCAGCACCATCTCATTCATACTGTACCCAAGTGAAAATGCAAAAGTGAGCCAAGCTGTTCACAGCCTGGCTGCCACTGGCCCAAAAAAGGGGCATTTTAAAGTGTGTTTTTTTTTTAGAAAATGTTGGGGCTTTTGTGCCTTACGTAACAAATAAAGCAACTTTTTCCTGACCTCACTGTGAAATAGTTTAATTTGGTCAAGTTTGGTTCATAAATAAAAAATGTAGATTTGCTGAAAAACTGAAAGCAGTCAAATTTAAAAGAGAACTAGACTAAGTGGGACCCGTTGGGTCCCAGTATCACACGGGAGGGAAGGTCACCCAACGCAATATTCCACCTCTCCACCAATTCCAATATTGCTAGCCAGTGGGGGAGGGGAGGGGGGAGGGGGGGGAGGGCTTTCTGTTGCGCTAATATGAGTGTTGTGGGTCGAATGTACTGGTTTCCAGAGGGCTAGTATGGAATTTGTGGGCGGAATGGATTTTTGGTCTGGCAGCTCAGTCACTGAGGCCTGGCAGTACAATCACTCTGACTTGGCAGGCTGGCAGCTGAGAAACTGCCAGAAATGTTTCCCAAAACAGGTGACAGACTGGGAAAGAGAGAATGGGGAGAGGGTGGACTGCATGGATTATTGGGCTGGAAGTTCACTAACTCGCGGCTCGTGGGCTGACAGTGCAGTCACTCACGTCCGGTACGCTGGCAGTGCAGTCACTCACGCCTGGTACGCTGGCAGTTCACTCAATCACCCCACCTACCTTCACCCCCCCCCCCCCCCCACACACTCTGCTCCTTGCCATTCCCCTCCATCCCCCACGCATTCCGTGCATCTTCCGACAACCTCCCCCCATACACTCTTAGTGGCTCTCCCACAGAGCAGCCATTCCTGCCTATTAGGTTACCATTGTGATGAAGAACACACTGGCATCAAAAGTGCAAAAAGGATTTATTAAAGTTTAAAATGTGAATGATTTATGATGTGAAGGATTTATTAAAGCTTAAAATGTGAATGATTTATGAAGAATTTATTAAAGTTTAAAATGTGAATTCTTAAAATATAAGAACAATTTAAATGTGAAAGATGAGAATTATTAAGTTATTTATTGTTGTGCCTCTTGTTGTGTTCTGCTGCTCACTGTCTCTTGATTACTATTTCCTGTTGATAAAAATAGACAATTTTAATATAGAGACATTCAGCAGTCAAATTTTAAGAAAGATAATCTGAGAATTTATCTCAGGTCATCATTCAACGAAGCACGCTTTTAATGACAACATTCTTGGTCGATGTTCCATCCTTCAGGAAAACTTTGACATTTCCCTTCATCTTTCAACCAAAAGGCTTAGTGTTCCTGAAGACATCTTGAAGAGTTCTGTCCGCTGCTTCAAAACCTTCGCTCCTACTCATTGGACATTCATCCCAAACAATGACTTTCACTTGCCTCATGAAATGTGCCGTCTTAGACTTCTTCTCGGTGTTGCAGAATGTATCCTCGGCCACTTGGATGGGTATATTTGATCGAGAATGTGTAGTTCTTCCACCAGGCATTAACGTAGCTGCTATCCCAGAGGATGCTACAGCAATAGCCACATCACCTTGACCTCTAACTTTTCCTGACATGATGTCGAAAAAGCAGCCTAAAGACAATTTCAGTTGTAAATGAACACTGAAGAATTTGTGCAAAACATTTTTTTGAGGCGGGGGCTATCAGGGTGGGGTGGGGGTGGTAAACACAGTGCAGCCAAGGGAGAGGCATAGCTTCAGGCAGAGGGTTATCGTGAGCTGATGAGAAGGGTGGGGGGGGGTGTCCTCATGCAGGAGATGTGCGCGGCTCAGTAGGGGGCGCATACTATAGCCAAGCGGAGGGCAGCGTCTTGAAGTGCGGGGTGTCAGTGGAGGAGGGAGGGGGCGGTGATACTCATTCACACACACTCATTCACATACACACAGACTCATTCACACACTCATTCACATACACGCAGACTCATTCACACACACACACAGACTCATTCACAAACACACAAGCAGACTCATTCACACACACGGACTCATTCACACACACATTCACACACACATTCACACACACAGAATCATTCACGCACATTCACACACACACAGACTCATTCACACACACACAGACTAATTCACAGAGAGAGAGAGAGACTCATTCACACACACACATATACACACTCACACACACACAGACTCATTCTCACACACACACAGACTCATTCGCGCACACACATACACACAGACTCGTTCACACACACACACTCATTCACACACATATTCACACACACACAGACTCATTCACACACATATTCACACACACACGCAGACTCATTCACACACAGACACAAAGACACGCACACAGACTCATTCACCCACACATACACACAGACTCATTCACCCACACACATACACACACACATACTCATTCACACACACACACATAGACACACACACAGACTCATTCAGACACACACAGAGACTCATTCACACATACACACACAGACTCATTTACACTCACACACACTTACACACTCATACACACTCATACACACAGACTCAATCACAACCGCATACACACACTCATTCGCACACACATACACACAGACTCGTTCACACACACACAGACTAATTCACGCACATATTCACACACACACAGACTCATTCACACACATATTCACACACACACGCAGACTCATTCACACACACACAGACTCATTGACACACACATACTCATGCACACACACATTCACACACACACAGACGCATTCACACACACACACTCACATTCACACTCACACACTCATTCAAACACATACACATACTGATTCACACACACTTAGACACACACACAGACTCATTCAGACACACACATACAGACTCATTCACACACACATAGACACACACACAGACTCATTCACACACACACACAGACGCATTCACACACACATACGCACACTCATTTACACACACATACACACAGACACATTCACACATACACATACACACATAGAGACTCATTCACGCATACACACGCAGAGTCATTCACACTCACACACACTTACACACAGACGCATTCACACACACAGGCTCATTCACACCCACATACACACAGACACATTCCCGCACATACACATTCACACACACATACACACACAGACTCATTCGCACACACACACTTACAGACACATACTCATTCACACACATACATACTCATTCACACACACTCACATACTAATTCACACATACACACATTCACACACACACACACACACACACATTAATTCACACACACACATATTCACACACACCCACATATTCACACACACACATATTCACACACACACACACATATTCACACACTCACACACACACACACACACACACATATTCACACACACACAAACACACATATTCACACACACACGCATATTCACACACACACATATATATACACACACGCATATTCACACACACACACACACACACACACACACATGTTCGCAGACACACATTCACACCCACAGATATTCACACACACACACACATATTCATTCACACACACATACTCACACATATTCACGCACACACACATATTCACACACACACACATTCATTCACACACACACATTCACACATATTCTCACACACATATACACATATTCACATACACATATATTCACACACACATATTCACACACACACATTCACACATATTCATTCACACAAACATATTCACACATATTCATTCACATGCACACATTTATTCACTAACACATATTCACACACACATACACATATTCACACACATATATACACACAATCACACAGTCGCACACACATATTCACACACACGCACACATATTCACACACACACATATACACACTCATATTCTCACACACACATATTCACACACGCACATATTCACACACACACACATATTCACACACACACATATTCACACACACACACATTCACACACACACATATTCACACACACATATACACACACATAAACATATTCACACACACGCACACACACACTCACATATTCATTCACACACAGACAAACATATTCAGAAACACACACACATATTCACACACACACATACACACACGCACACACATATTCACAAACACACACACACATTCACACGTATTCATTCACACACACATCTTCACACACACACATATTCACACACACATACACATATTCACACACACACACATATATTCACACACACACACATTCGCACACACATTCACACACAGACTCATGCACATGCAGAGACTCATTCACACATATTCACACACACACATACACACATGCACATATTCACACACACACACACACACACACACGCACGCACATATACTGACAAACATGTTCACACATTCACACACACACAGACATGCACATACAGAGACTCATTCACACATATTCACACACACACATTCACACACACACACATACACATATTCACACACACATACACACACATACACATATTCACACACACACTCATTCACACACACACACATATTCACACACACATATACATATATTCATTCACACACACATATTCACACATATTCACACACACACACACATTCACACACACATTCGAACACACACACACACATATTCATTCACACACACACATATTCACATACACACAAATTCACACACACACATATTCACACACACACATATATTCACACACACACACATTCACAAACATACACACTCACACATATTCATTCACACACATATTCACACATTCATTCACACACACATATTCATGCACACATATATTCACACACACACATATACATATTCACACACACATATTCACACACAGTCACACACGCACATTCACACACACACACACACACACACACATATTCACACACACACACACACACACATATACACACACACATATTCACACACACATATTCACACACACACACACACATATACCCACACATTTTGTAAAAACAGGTCAAACGGTGAGCTTCACGTTTGTCTTGGAGAGGGTTCCACCCCAGAGAATTCAGAAGATTGGTGACACGCGCTTCTCTCTCATAGGTGTTAGTAACAAATCGAGCTGCCTGTCTTTGGACACGTTCGATGGAAGAAATAGTTTTTCTTCATCACCACCGGCGTTAGTGCCACTGGTCGATAGTCATTGAGGCACGTCACCTTACTCTTCTTGGGCACTGAGAGAAGTGATGCCCTTTGAAAGCAGTTGGGGATCTCAGACCTCAGAAGTGAGAGGTTGCAAAATGTCCGTAAAACACCAGCCAGTTGGTCCGCACAGGTTTTTAGAACACGACCGGGTATACCATCAGGTCCAGGCGTTTTCCGAGGGTTCACCCCTCTGAAGGATTTCCTGACGTCGGCCTCTATGACTGAGACTGAAATACCATCACAGCGAATGCGGGCTCGGGAAGGCACATCAGTGTTCTCCCTATCAGAGCTTGCGTAAAACGCATTGAGCTCGTCAGGGAGTGATGTTTAGCCGACATTCGAGCTGCCTCCTTGTTTCGCGTTGAAGGAGGTGATTGTATTCATGCCCCGCTACAGCTGCCGAACATCTGTCTCATCCTCCAGATTGTAGCAGAAGTACCTATTGACCGTTTTGATGGTCTTACCCAGGTCGTATCTGGACTTCTTGTAGGCCACTGTATCATCGGACGTGAATGCCCGGTGTCTGGTCTTCCGAAGAGTGCGGATCTCAAACTTCATCCAAGGTTTCTGATTGGGAAACACTCGGAAGGTTTTTGTAGGATGCTATCCTCCACCCATTTCTTTAACAAGTCTGTAACGACTGTGGCGTATTCCTTGAACATTGCCCCGTCTACGGACTCCAAACAGTCCTGTAGTTGTTCCTCTGCCCCCCCCCCCCCCCCCAGGCGGTTCCCCACATTTATAACTCAAATTATATCCACACTTAATGTGGCCCGACAGGCCTATTTCTGTCTCATTTCCAAACCATTTGCCCCAATAACCCCCCCAAAGTCACCAAGCAGACCTTGCCGGGCAACAGGATAAATGCGGGGATCCCAGAGCGTCCGGAAAAGGGCCCTTGTTTGAATATGGTCTACGTTCGCCCAAATCCTCTCTCCCCGAGAGAGAGAGAGACATGGAAAGAGAGAATGATAGAGACAAAGAGAGAGAGAGGGAGAGACATAGTGATGGAGTGAGAGGCATAGAGAGACAGAAACTAAGAGACAGAGAGAGAGAGAGTGAGAGAGAGATAGAAGACGAGATAGAGCTAGAAGAGAAGAGAGAGAGAGAGAGATGAGGAGATCTAAGCTAGCTAGACTCGCTCGCTCTCGGGCTACGAGAGATCGCTGAGAGAGCATCTCTCTATCGTCTCTCTCTCTTCTTTCCTCTCGCGTCTACTCGCTCGCTCTGAGGCTCCCTCTCTGCTTCTCTCATTGACGTCTTGATCGCGACGATCTCGAAGAGGGAGAGAAGACCATGCCAAGACAGATAGAGACACAGACAGACCCGCAGAGCAGAGTACCGGAAGAGAGAAAGTGGGTGACGGTGAGAAAGGGAGGGAAACTTGTAATGCAAAGGTCCCCGGGCGTTGTACCGCTTGTGAACAGGTTTACCCACTTAGAAGCTGGCGGGACAGAAAGCGTTGGCGCACTGGCTTGCGAAGCAAAAAGGGCTGTTGAGCCAAAACCGAAGAGGCCAAGGTCAGGCAATGCCATTGTAGTGGGAGACTCCACTGTGAGAGGTACGTGCAGGGGTTTCTGCGGCAACAGACGGGATTCGAGGATGGTGTGCTGCCTTCCTGGTGTCAGGATCCAGGATGTCACGGATAGAGTGCAGAAAATCCTCAAGGGCGAAGGTGAACAGCCGGAAGTGGTAGTGTATGTCGGCACAAACGATATCGGAAAGAAGGGGATGAATATTCAGCAGCGTGACTTTACAGAGCTCGGAAAAATGCTGAAAAGCAGGACCTCCTGGGTTGTTATCACCGGTTTGCTTCCAGTTCCTCGTGCTGGCGAGAGCAGGAACAGGTAGATCCGGGACCTGAATGTATGGCTGAGGAACTGGTGCACGGGGCAGGGATTTAGATTCTTAGATAACTGGGATCTGTTTTGGAGTAAGGGGGAACTGTACAAAAGGGACGGATTGCATCTTAACACGTGGGGGAACCATCATTCTGGCAGGCAGGTTTGCCACTGCTACACGGGCGGTTTTAAACTGAATAAGGGGGGTGGGGTGTCAAATGGGATAGTCGAGGATGGAGTTAAAGGGAAAGGGTTTTTTAGTGTGTGAGCAGAGAGACAGAGGGGTGTAACATGAGGGTAGAAGCAATAGGTAGCAAGGTGAAAAGTAAAAGTGGCAAGCAGACAAATCCGGGGCAAAAATCAAAAAGGGCAACTTTTCGACATAATTATATAAGGGAGTGTTGTAAAAACAAGCCCAAAGGTTTTATGGCTCAATGCAAGGAGCATTCGTAATAAGGTGGATGAGTTGAATGTGCAGATAGCTATTAATGACTATGATATAGTTGGGATCACGGAGACATGGCTCCAGGGTGACCAAGGCTGGGAGCTGAACATCCAGGGATATTCAATATTCAGGAGGGATAGACAGAAAGGAAAAGGAGGTGGGGTAGCGTTGCTGGTTAGAGAGGAGATTAACGCAATAGAAAGGAAGGACATTAGCTTGGAGGATGTGGATCGATATGGATAGAGCTGCGAAACACTAAGGGGCAGAAAACGCTAATGGGAGGGGGGCGCTGTCCTGGGCATGGCTGCCCAGCCAGCAGCTGTCCGTCTTTTCATCTCTTTTTTTTATTTTTAGTTATTTAAAGTGTTTTTGTTCTGGAGGTCTAGACTTTTTTATGTGGGGGGTGGGGGAGGGGGAGGGGGAAACTATCTTTCAGGGTCCCTACCTGGTCAGAGAGGCGGCTTTTCTCCGGGCTGCAGTTTCGACCCGTCCTCGCGGCCTACCAGCGGAGCTGGGGCGGTGTTTCCTGTCGGGGACCGCCCAGAACCTCGGCTTCGGTGGCGGCACAGCGCTGGAGCGCTATCGTGGAGCGGAGCGGAGCGGGATGCCTTGCCCGGGCCGCCGCACTGGAGCTCCGGTGAGCTGAAGACCGCCGAGAAAAACATCGCGGACCTGCGGGACTGTGGAGTGGTCAACCGCGGGCGGCGGCGCTGACTTTAACATCGGGAGCCTGGGATCTCTCAACGAGATCGCCAGTAGTGGAGCTCCATCCGGCGCGGCCTTGTTGCCTTCGGAAGACGCGGTCTCCAGTAAGGAGGCGGCCGTTCCTTGTTTCCCAAGCCGCTCAGAAGATTCTCCCGACGCCGGTGCACCATCACTCGGCGAGAACGGCCTGGAACATCGGGCCTCCGTAGAGGCAACTGTGCAGGCCTAAATAGGCCGGACTGTGGGTGAACTGGGGTTGGGGACTGGACATTGTGCCTTCTCCCACAGTGGGAACCATTGTGGGGGGATGTTTTTTATGTTTAAATTCCTTTATTACTGTTATGTCTGTATTCTTTCTTTATGTGCTGCATTGTCAAGAAGCATTTCACTACACATAGGTGTATGTGACCAATGAATAACCTTTGAACCTTTGAACCTTTCGTGTACAGGCCAATTAACAGTAGTAGTGGAGTTGGGGATGGCATCAAACAGGAAATTAGAAATGCGTGCAACAAAGGTAAAACAGTTATAATGGGTGACTTCAATCTACATATAGATTGGGTGAATCAAATTGGCAGGGGTGCTGAGGAAGAGGATTTCTTGGAATGTATGCGGGATAGTTTTTAAACCAACATGTAGAGGAACCAACGAGAGAGCAGGCTATTCTAGACTGGGTATTGAGGAATGAGGAAGGGTTAGTTAGCAGTCTTCTTGTGTGTGGCCCCTTGGGCAACAGTGACCATAATATGGTTGAGTTCTTCATTAGGATGGAGAGTGACATAATTAATTCAGAAACAAGGGTTCTGGACTTAAAGAAAGGTAACTTTGACGGTATGAGACGTGAATTGGCCAAGGTAGACTGGCAATTGAATCTTAAAGGGTTGACGGTGGGTATGCAATGGAACGCATTTAAAGACTGCATGGATGAGCTGCAACAATTGTTCATCCCAGTTTGGCAAAATAATAAATCAGGGAAGGTAGTGCATCCGTGGATAACAAGGGAAATCAGGGATAGTATCAAAAACAAAAGATGAAGCATAAAAATTAGCCAGAAAAAGCAGCCTACCAGAGAAATTCTAGCAGAGGAGGACAAAGGGCTTAAATGGGAAAGGGGAAATACATTATGAAAGAAAACTGACAGGGAACATAAAAACTGACTGCAAAAGTTGTTATAGATATGTAAAGAGAAAAAGTTTAGTTAAAACAAATGTAGGTCCCTTGCAGTCAGAAACAGGTGAATTGATCATGGGGAACAAGGACATGGCAGACCAATTGAATAATTACTTTGGTTCTGTCTTCACTAAGGAAGACATAAATAATCTGCTGGAAATAGCAGGGGACCGGGGGTCAAAAGAGATGGAGGAACTGAGTGAAATCCAGGTTAGCCGGGAATTGGTGTTAGGTAAATTGAGTGGATTAAAGTCAGATAAATCCCCACTGCCAGATAGGCTGCATCCCAGAGTACTTAAGGAAGTAGCCCCAGAAATAGCGGATGAATTTGTGATCATTTTTCAAAACTCTTTAGATTCTGGTGTAGATCCTGGGGATTGGAGGGTAGCTAATGTAACCCCACTTTTTTAAAAAGGGAGGGAGAGAGAAAACGGGGAATTACAGACCAGTTAGTCTAACATCGGTAGTGGGGAAACCGCTCGAGTCAGTTATTAAAGATTGGATAGCAGCACATTTGGAAAGTGGTGAAATCATTGGACAAAGTCAGCATGGATTTATGAAAGGTAAATCATGTCTGACGAATCTTATAGAATTTTTCGAAGATGTAACTGGTAGAGTGGATAAGGGAGAACCAGTGGATGCGTTGTAACTGGACTTTCAGAAGCCTTTCGACAAGGTCCCACATAAGAGATTAGTATGCAAATTTATAGCACACGGTATTGGTGGTTCAGTATTTATGTGGATAGAGAACTGGCTGGCAGACAGGAAGCAAAGTGTAGGAGTAAACGGGTCCTTTTCAGAATGGCATGCAGTGACTAGTGGGGTACCGCAAGGCTCAGTGCAGGGACCCCAGCTATTTACAATATATATGAATGATTTGGACGAGGGAATTTATGCAACATCTCCAAATCTTAAAGGGTTGACGGTGGGTATGCAATGGAAGGCATTTAAAGACTGCATGGATGAACTGCAACAATTGTTCATCCCAGTCTGGCAAAATAATAAATCAGGGAAGGTAGTGCATCCGTGGATATAACCATATAACCATATAACAATTACCGCACGGAAACAGGCCATCTCGGCCCTACAAGTCCGCGCCGAACAATTTTTTTCCCTTAGTCCCACCTGCCTGCACTCATACCATAACCCTCCATTCCCTTCTCATCCATATGCCTATCCAATTTATTCTTAAATGATACCAACGAACCTGCCGCCACCACTTCCACTGGAAGCTCATTCCACACCGCTACCACTCTCTGAGTAAAGAAGTTCCCCCTCATGTTACCCCTAAACTTCTGTCCCTTAATTCTGAAGTCATGTCCTCTTGTTTGAATCTTCCCTATTCTCAAAGGGAAAAGCTTGATCACATCAACTCTGTCTATCCCTCTCATCATTTTAAAGACCTCTATCAAGTCCCCCCTTAACCTTCTGGGCTCCAGAGAATAAAGACCTAACTTATTCAACCTATCTCTGTAACTTAGTTGTTGAAACCCAGGCAACATTCTAGTAAATCTCCTCTGTACTCTCTCTATTTTGTTGACATCCTTCCTATAATTGGGCGACCAAAATTGTACACCATACTCCAGATTTGGTCTCACCAATGCCTTGTACAATTTTAACATTACATCCCAGGGATAACAAGGGAAATCAGGGATAGTATCAAAAACAAAAGATGAAGCATACAAATTATCCAGAAAAAGCAGCCTACCAGAGAAATTCTAGCAGAGGAGGACAAAGGGCTTAAATGGGAAAGGGGAAATACATTATGAAAGAAAACTGACAGGGAACATAACAACTGACTGCAAAAGTTGTTATAGATATGTAAAAAGAAAAAGTTTAGTTAAAACAAATGTAGGTCCCTTGCAGTCAGAAACAGGTGAATTGATCATGGGGAACAAGGACATGGCAGACCAATTGAATAATTACTTTGGTTCTGTCTTCACTAAGGAAGACATAAATAATCTGCTGGAAATAGCAGGGGACCGGGGGTCAAAAGAGATGGAGGAACTGAGTGAAATCCAGGTTAGCCGGGAATTGGTGTTAGGTAAATTGAATGGATTAAAGTCAGAAAAATCCCCACGGCCAGATAGGCTGCATCCCAGAGTACTTAAGGAAGTAGCCCCAGAAATAGCGGATGAATTTGTGATCATTTTTCAAAACTCTTTAGATTCTGGTTTAGATCCTGGGGATTGGAGGGTAGCTAATGTAACCCCACTTTTTAAAAAGGGAGGGAGAGAGAAAACGGGGAATTACAGACCAGTTAGTCTAACATCGGTAGTGGGGAAACTGCTCGAGTCAGTTATTAAAGATTGGATAGCAGCACATTTGGAAAGTGGTGAAATCATTGGACAAAGTCAGCATGGATTTATGAAAGGTAAATCATGTCTGACGAATCTTATAGAATTTTTCGAGGATGTAACTAGTAGAATGGATAAGGGAGAACCAGTGGATGCGTTGTAACTGGACTTTCAGAAGCCTTTCGACAAGGTCCCACATAAGAGATTAGTATACACATTTATAGCACACGGTATTGGTGGTTCAGTATTTATGTGGATAGAGAACTGGCTGGCAGACAGGAAGCAAAGTGTAGGAGTAAACGGGTCCTTTTCAGAATGGCATGCAGTGACTAGTGGGGTACCGCAAGGCTCAGTGCAGGGACCCCAGCTATTTACAATATATATGAATGATTTGGACGAGGGAATTGAATGCAACATCTCCAAGTTTGCGGATGACACGAAGCTGGGGGGCAGTGTTGCCTGTGAGGAGGAGGCTAGGAGGCTGCAAGATGACTTGGATAGGCTGGGTGAGTGGGAAAATGCATGGCAGATGCAGTATAATGTGGATAAATGTGAGGTTATCCACTTTGGTGGCAAAACAAGAAAGTAGACAATTATCTGAACGGTGGCCGATTAGGAAAAGGGGAGATGCAACGAGACCTGGGTGTCATGATACACCAGTCATTGAAAGTAGGCAAGCAGGTGCAGCAGGCAGTGAAGAAAGCGAATGGTATGTTAGCATTCATAGCAAAAGGATTTTGAGTATAGGAGCCGGAAGGTTCTACTGCAGTTGTATATGGTCTTGATGAGACCACACCTGGAGTATTGCGTGCAGTTTGGGTCTCCTAATCTGAAGAAATACATTTTTGCCATAGATGGAGTACAGAGAAGGTTCACCAGACTGATTCCTGGGATGGCAGGACTTTCATATCAAGAAAGACTGGATACACTCGGCTAGTACTCGCTAGAATTTAGAAAATTGAGGGGCATCTTATAGAAACTTACAACATTCTTAAGGGGTTGGACAGGAAGATTGTTCCCGATGTTGCGGAAGTCAAGAACAAGGGGTCACAGTTTAAGGATAAGGGGGAAATCTTTTCGGACCGAGATGAGAAAAACATTTTTCACACAGAGAGTGGTGAATCTCTGGAATTCTCTGCCACAGAAGGTAGTTAAGGCCAGTTACTTGGCTATATTTAAGAGGGAGTTAGGTGTGGCCCTTGTGGTATCAGGGGTTATGGAGAGAAGGCAGGTATTTAGACTTAGACTAAGACTTAGATCCTTTATTTGTCATTCAGACCTTTCGGTCTGAACGAAATGTCGTTGCCTACAGCCATACATATAATAATAAACAACAAAACACACAATAAACACAAATTAACACCCACCACAGTGAGTTCACCAGGCACCTGCTCACTGTGATGGAGGCAAAAATCTTAGGCTTACTGTCTCAGTATACTGAGTTGGATGATCATCCATGATCATATTGAATGGCGGTGCAGGCTCGAAGGGCCGAATGGCCAACTCCTGCACCTATTTTCTATGTTTCTATGTTTTCAGCTCAGTGGTTATTGTTATTGTGAGGAGTAGAAAACAAATCAAGACAGCCTATATTGTTTTGTTGACGTTTGTAGGTAATTTACACAGCAGAAGCTGTTCCATAATTAAACCGAATGTTCTGTGTTTTTGTTAATATAAACCGGGCGTGACGGTCCCTGGTGCAAGTACACCTAAAATGTCCGTTAAAATAATTGCATCCAATAGAAGTATCCGCGACGGGCTGTTATTGCACGCGAGCACTCTGTCTCTTTTCCTGCAAATTAACTATTAACTAACGCTACCAGCATAATCATCGTTATGTATTACTGATAATAGCACATTCTACAGACCACATGTCTCCATCGTGTCTCTTCCACGTCTGAGTACAACAGGCCTGTCTCAATACAGTGCGTATCAATAACTAGAGAAGGCAGAAATGACTCCCAAAATGCACACCATTGTCGAGAGAGCATCCATCTTGCAATGTGTGTATGGTTAACACGGGTAGAGCAAGCCGCCTGTCGTGTATCTCGCACGGGGTATTAGTGCAACCTGTGCCGTTGTGTATTGTACAGTATACTGTAGCTCAAGCTGAAGGCCGACAAGTGCGATCAGAACAAAGCACATTAAGACTAGGCTGGGGACGGTATGTTTAACAGAAGCAATCTATCCAGCGGACCAACCACCGTGTATGTGAGAAGCCAGGATACACGGACTGGGTTGTGGTTGCATAGTTGGTTCAACACAGCATGTAGCAGATTCACTCAACGATAATTTCACTTTTATATATACCACGACGAATGTCAGATTTAATTTTAATTTTAATTTAATGAGGATTATAACATACGACTCATCAGAGGAGCATACATGAAATTTTACCAAAGCACCCGATCTGTTTTATTATCACACATCAAAGTGACCCCGGCATTGCAAGTATAGCTTATTGAAGGTTTCATCATGTTAGGACATGCATCTTATCTGTCCGTGGATGAAGATGGAGACCTTGGTGTACGTATCCATGTAACAGGCACTGTGACATTCGTGTCCATGTACCTGAATAATTGTTTCTGAAACGTTGGGTTGGTCCCACCCTCACCTACTTCCTCTGGTAGCTTGTTCCTACCACCCTTTTTGTGTGAAAGAATCACCCCTCAGATTCCTATTTAATATTTTCTCTTCCTCTTGAACCTACTGTATGTCCAAGAGATTCTGTGCATCTACCATAGAAAAATAGAAACATAGAAAATAGGTGCAGGAGTAGTCCGTTCGGCCCTTCGAGCCTGCACCGCCATTCAATATGATCAAGGCTGATCATCCAACTCATTACCTGTACCTGCCTTCTCTCCATACCCCCTGATACCTTTAGCCACAAGGGCCACATCTAACTCCCTCTTAAATATACCCAATGAACTGGCCTCAACTATCCTCTGTGGCAGTATAATATGGATACATGTGAGGTTATGCACTTTGGTGGCAAAAACAGGAAAGTAGACTATTATTTGAATGGTGGCCGATTAGGAAAAGGGGAGATGCAACGAGCCCTGGGTGTCATGGTACACCAGTCATTGAAAGTAGGAATGCAGGTGCAGCAGGCAGTGAAGAAAGCGAATGGTATGTTAACATTCATAGCAAAGTATTTGAGTATAGGAGCAGGGAGGTTCAACTGCAGTTGTACAGGGTCTTCGTGAGACCACACCTGGAGTAATGCGTACAGTTTTGGTCTCCTAATCTGAGGAAACATTCTTGCCGTAGAGGGAGTACAGAAAAGGTTCAGAAGCTTAGAAGATTGAGGGGGGATTTTATAGAAATCTCCTGGAATTTAGAAGATTGAGGGGGGATCTTATAGAAACTTACAACATTCTTAAGGGGTTGGACAGGCTAGATGCAGGAAAATTGTTCCCTATGTTGGGGAAGTCCAGAACAAGGGGTCACAGTTTAAGGATAAGGGGGAAATGTTTTAGGACCGAGATGAGAAAAACATTTTTCACACAGAGAGTGGTGAATCTCTGGAATAATCTGCCATAGAAGGTAGTTGAGACCAGTTCTTTGGCTATATTTAAGAGGGAGTTAGATGTGGCCCTTGTGGCTAAATGTATCATGTGGTTTGGAGTGAAGGCATGTACCGGATACTAAGTTGGATGATAAGCCATGATCATATTGAATGGCGGTGCCCGCTCGAAGGGCCGAATGGCCTACTCCTGCACCTATTTTCTATGTGTCTATGAGTCAGACAGTGGGAGAGATAGAGAGAACGACATAGAGAGAGAGATAGAGAGAGAGAGAGGCTGAGAGAGAGACAGAGACAGAGAGAAAGTCAGACAGAGACAGAGAGACAGAGAAGGACACAGAGAGAGACAAAGACAGAGACAGAGAAAGAAATAGCGAGAGAGAGAAAGAGAGAGAGAGAGAGAGAGAGAGAGAGAGAGAGAGAGAGAGAGAGAGGAGAGAGAGAAAAAAAGAGACGAGAGAGGAGAGAGAGAAAAAAAAGAGAGGAGAGAGGAGAGAGAGAAAAAAAAGAGAGGAGAGAGGAGAGAGAGAGGGGGGAGAGAGAGAGAGAGAGAGAGAGAGAGAGAGAGAGAGAGAGAGAATGCTGGAATAACTCAACGGGTCAGGCAGCATCTGTGGAGAAGATAGACACAAAGTGGCCTGCGTAACTCAGTGGGTCAGGCAGCTCTGTGGGAAAGGAATGAATGGGTAATCTGTTGCCACTATGCTGCACATAATTATATAACGGTTTACCTCAACCATAAATGCACCCAATATGTGGTTAGTAATGTCCGGGTTGCCAGCTTGTTGACCCTCTGTGTTCCCCTCCTGCAGGGTTTAGAGACCGTTGCTGTGGACGGATAGGACCTTGGGACGTGAGCGGCCATCGATTGCGGCCAGAGTGGCGCGCGCACCCCCCCCCCCCCCCCCCATCTACTCGGTGTGCAAGCTGAGCTTCGAGGGGCTGAGCTTCGATGGAGGACCGCATGGCGGGGCACAACACGGAGAAACGTTATGAGTGCGACGTGTGTGGCAAGGCCTGTAATTACCCGAGCCAGCTGGAGACCCACCGGCGGGTGCACACTGCAGAACGTCTCTTCGACTGCTCGGAGTGCGGCAAGAAATTCACCAGCTCCAGAATCCTGCTGCGGTACAACCGTATGTACTCCAGCGAGAGGCCCTTCACCTGCTCCAACTGCGGCAAGAGCTTCAAGACGGTGCAATACCTGAACTCCCACCTGCGGGTGCACACGGGCGAGAAACCCTATGGCTGCTCCACCTGCGGCAAGAACTTTGCCCAGTTATCGGGGCTGCGGGATCACCGGCGGGTGCACAGTAGTGAGCGGCCCTTCACCTGCAACGACTGCGGCAAAGGCTTCACCTCCTCCACCAACCTGATGAAGCAACAGCGCACACACACCGGCGAGCGTCCCTACACCTGTGCTCACTGCGGCATGGACTTCACCCAGTCCAGTCAACGGCTGTCCCACCAGCGGACCTACGCCGGCAAGCGCCCTTTCACCTGCGCCCAGTGCGGCAATAGCTTCACCCTGTCCAGCGGCCTGCTGGAGCACCAGTGCACCCACACTGGCGAGCGCCCCTTCACCTGTGCCCAGTGCGGCAAGGGCTTCACTCGCTCCTCCCCTCTGCTGTCCCACCAGCGGGTGCACGCCGGCGACCGTCCCTTCCACAGCCCGGTGTGTGGAGAGCGCTCTGCCATAGCCTCGCATGCCCTATCTCACCAGAGCGTGCACATCAGTGGCCAGCCCTACGAATGCATGTACTGCGGTGAGCAGTTTGACAGTTCACGGGGGTTGCGGCAGCACCGGCGGACCCACGCCTGCGAGCAGCTGCTCCCACTGTGACAAAAGAGCATGGGGGCTGCGGGAGAACCAGCCGATACACACCTGAGAGAGACCCTTTGTGTGCGCTGAGCGTGGCAAGGGTTTCACCCGCATGTCCAGCCTGTTTCAGCACCGGCGTACACACAGCGGTGAGTGTCCCTTCCCCTGCCCGTCCTGTGGTAAGGGCTTCACCCGCCTTGACCGGTGGGTGAAGGCGGGTGATGCACCGGCGAGTCCACACCGGCCAGCGCCCCCCTTCACCTGCCCGTTCTGTGGCAAGGCCATTGCCCGTTCCTCCAGCCTGCTGGCACACCGCCACGTGGATAGGCGCTGTTTAGATAGACACAACATGCTGGAAGGAATGGGTAACATTTCGGGTCGTTTCTTCACTCACCCATTCCTTCTCTGCAGAGATGCTGCCTGTCCTGCTGAGTTACTCCAGTACTGTGTGTCCTTTTTTGTAAATCAGCATCTGCAGTTTCTTGTTTTTAAACCATTCTGGTTAACCCTCTCTGCACCTTCCCCAAAGTCTCCCCATCAGTCCTGTAATGGAGTGACCAGAACTGTATGCAATACTCCAAATGCTAACTGACCAATGTACCTTAAAGCTGCATATATACATTCCTCTCTCCCCCTCCCCACACTCTCCCCCCTCCCCCACTCGTACACAAATTCTCTCAACTCCACCCTCTCGTGTCCCCCTCCTCTCTCTCAAACACTCCCTCTCACGCTCCCCGTCTTTCTCACACACTCCCTCTCTCTCTCCCTCTCTCTCACACACTCCCTCTCTCGCTCCCCGTCTCTCTCACATATTCCCTCTCTCGCTCCCTGTCTCTCTCACACACTCGCTCTCTCACACACACTCACCCGCTCTCTCTCACACATAAACACTACCTCTCTCTCTAACACACACACAGTCCCTCTCTCTCTCTCACACAATCCCTCTCTCTCTCTCACATGCACTCTCTTTCACTCTCACACACACACACACACACACACACACACCACACACACACACACACACACACCCACACACACACACCACACACACACACACACACACACACACACACACACACACACACACACACACGCACACGCACACTCTCTATCTCTCTCTCTCACACACGCATATTCTCGCACACACACGTTCTCTCACGCACACACACTCTCACGCACACACACTCTCACGCACACACACTCTCACGCACACACACCAAACACCTCCGCTCGGTTCGCAATAACCAACCTCATCGCCCGGTAGCTCAGCACTTCAACTCCCCCTCCCATACTGAAACCGACCTTTCTGTCCTGGGCCTCCTCCATGGCCAGAGTGAGGCCCACCGTATATTGGAGGAGCAGCACCGCATATTTCGCTTGGGCAGTTTGTAACCCAGCGGTATGAACATTGACTTCTCTAATTTCAGGTAGTCCCTACTTTCTCCC
>NW_022630237.1:0-31856 GCF_010909765.2 Amblyraja radiata
CGGAGCGCTGAGTGCATTTTACAATCAGAGAAACGGGCGATTTCACCATTTGTTTGAACTGCTGCCTGAACTTAGTCTGGGTGAGGACGTAAAGAGCCGTGTTTGTGCAGCAGCTCAGCATCTGCAGCACGAAGCCCAGTTCGCCAATGAAGCTGCCTGGATAGCCCACGCTAAGAATTAAATAATACAGTCTGCTCCACACAACAAATACCGCATAGAGCGCCCACAACACGATGAAATTCCCCGAGATGACCAGCAGTAAAATGAGGGATTTCCTGCGGCTCTCCATCTCCGGGTCTCTGCCACTCTCCCCACTGCTGGGACCCCGCAATCTCCTGCGGGACCTGCTCGCCAGTAACACATATCTGATGGTCAAAGTGTTGAACACAACAATGAGGACAAATGGCATCACGGGGGTGATGAGATACTGGAGAAACTCCCCGATTCCCCAGGCCAGTGAGGTTGGAACACCGGGTCTTTCCCAACAAAACCAGGGCTGATTAGCTAGCAAGTACCCACCGCTCGACAGAAAATACCAGAAGATGTTCTTTAAACAGCTCAGCACGGTCACTGTCCCCAAAACCACAACCGCTGTTCTCTCGGTGCAATAGTTTGTTTTCAGCTTCTGGCAACAAATGGCCACAAATCGATCAAAGGTGAAGGTGACGGTGAACCAGACAGAACAGTCGGTGACGGCGTAAAGGAAGAAGGCGTGGATATTACACACTGGGACATCCCGCAGGAACTCAAATGCTTGCCGGTAAACAATGGGAATCTGCCTCATTATCAGGTCGACAATAATGACCAGTAGATCGGCCGCTGCCATGGCCATCAGGTAGCGAGTGACACCAGTGGAGAGACCGCACTTTCCCCGGGACAGCACCACAATGGTCAGCGTGTTCACTGTGAGGAGGGAGGGATGTAAACAAAGACATGACACACAGAGAGCCAGCGGACAAAGCAAACTCGGCAGATTCATCGAGGCGAGGGGGAAATCAAACGCACAATCCCGTTCTGGGATTGTAGAAGATTGTCTAACGAGGCTGTCTAGTAGTAACTACTGAAGGAAATACATTATTCTGCATCTGCTCGATTATTAAACAGATGAGAAGCTGCAGTTAGGAGGGTTGGGATAAAGAATCAGATCTGTGTCTGTCCATTTCTCACTCACTTCACCATGGGAGTTTAACTCTTTGCTTCACTGTGAGTGAATCAAAGATTATACAGCAGAGTAGGTATGAGCGAGCGAGGGAAGTGAGCGAAGGAAGGAGTTCAGGGACTTTATTGCCATCTGCATCGGTGCAAGGGAGGTGATGGTACATTAGACAATCTTGCTTACAGCAGCATGGTAAGAAACATAGACGTAAACCGCCGACATAAACACAGGTGGGTGACACATACTCACAGAGAATGTACACATCAATTCTGCAAGGCGGGCGGGCGAGTTGCAGAACCAACTCGCGTATTTAATAAACAAAGACATTAGGACAACATTAGAAACCAAATCTACACAGAGAATGTTTCCACTAGTGGGAGAGTCTAGGACCAGAGGTCACATCCTCGGAATTAAAAGGGCGTTCCTTTAGGAAGGAGATGAGGAGGAATATAGAAACATAGACAATAGGTGCAGGAGTAGAGGACATTCGGCCGTTAGAGCCTGCACCGCCATTCAATATGATCATGGCTGATTATCCAACTCAGTCTCCTGTACCTGCCTTCTCTCCATACCCCCCTGATCCCTTTAGCCACAAGGGCCACATCTAACTCCATCTTAAATATAGCCAATGAACTGTGGCCTCAACTACCTTCTGTGGCAGAAAATTCCACAGATTCTGTGTATGAAAAAAATGTTTTTCTCATCTCTGTCCTAAAAGATTTCCCCCTTGTCCTTAAACTGTGTGTGGCCCCTTGTTCGGGACTTCCCCAACATCGGGTATAATCTTCCTTCATCTACCCTGTCCAACCCCTTAAGAATTCTATAAGTTTCTATGAGATCCCCTCCTCAATCTTCTAAATTCTAGCGAGTACAAGCCGCATCTATCCATTCTTTCTTCATATGAAAGTCCTGACATCCCAGTAATCAGTCTGGTGAACCTTATCTGTACTGCCGCTGTGGAAAGAATGGCTTTCCTCAGATTAGGAGACCAAAACTGTACGCAATACTCCAGGTGTGGTCTCACCAAGACCCTGTACAACTGCAGTAGAGCCTCCCTGCTCCTATTTTCAAATCATTACAACTTCATAGTGATAAATCTCTGATCCCCACAAACAGGCAGCATCAACACATTACCCATTACTCTGTCGAAGATTTCTTCAAGGGACACGTACGTCATGGATTGTCCGTGCTACAGACATTTATACCGTATCCCGTCACTGCCGCTTCGCGCCTGCTGTTGCGCGGGAATCTGGACGGGGACTTACCTGGAAGAGCAACAAGGGCTAGCACGGGATAAAGGACAGGCTGTATAACTCTGAGTGCAAAGTAGATTCGATCACTTAAGCTGGCCCAAGTACTTAAAACATAGTCAGCATAAAAGAAGACTCCCTTCTCCATGGCGGTAACTTCCCAGTCTACCGTTTTCACAGACCGATCCATTTGTGTAACATCGCACGCACTCTCTCACTGTTCCCCGATTACACTCGGTGACATTCTCTTCACTCTCTAATATTCCAGGATTCCGAAACATCCATCTAACATCCCACTTTATTGTCCACAGATTCCCAATGGTTTTCTCCCTCTGTGGGTGGAGCTGCTGCTCTCTGTCTGTCGGTGACGGGCGGGATGATCTCACCAACACTCACATATCGCAGCAACAACAGGAATGGTTTATATTGGGAACTGGGAAATCTCCAGTGGGTGGGTGACACAACCGGGCTCCGTGTAGACTGACGTTAGTTACACTCACTGAACAAACATCTACTGTTAACTCTTTTCTGTCCGGGCACAAAGTGCCTCCCTCACGGAAAGGGCACCAGTCATCATGGGTGATGATATTCAGTCTATATGTTCTGTCTAGTGGACAGTTAGTGCCGGGGGAGGGAGCAATCTACAGGCCTGGTAGAATCCGCACCATCTCTCCGCAATCTTGATAATCGCGAGCAGTCGCCTGAAATCGCAATGTTCAGTTTATTCGTTTCAATTGACGACTGCATTTCGGGAATCTTCATTCATTTAATCTGACATCTTGAAAGATAGAAACATAGAACATAGGTGCAGGAGTAGAGCCACACGCCCCTTCGAGCCTGCACCATTCGCCATTCAATATGATCATGGCTGATCGTCCAACTCAGTATCCTGTACCTGCCTTCTCTCCATACCCCCTAATCCCTTTAGTCACATGGGCCACATCTAACTCCCTCTTAAATAATGCAATGAACTGTGGCCTCAACTACCTTCTGTGGTAAAGAATCCCACTGATTCACCACTCTCTGTATGAAAAATGACTTTCTCATCTCGGTCCTAAAAGGCTTCACCCTTATCCTTAAACTGTGTGGCCCCTTCATCTGGACTTCCTCAACATCGGGAACAATCTTCCTGCATCTAGCCTGTCCAACCCCTTAAACATTTTGTAAGTTTCTATAAAATTCCCCCTCAATCTTCTAAATTCTGGCGAGTACAAGACGAGTCTATCCATTCTTTCTTCTTATGAAAGTCTTGACATCCCAGGAATCAGTCTGGTGAACCTTCTCTGTACTCCCTCTACGGCAAGAATGTCTTTCCTCAGATTAGGAGACCAAAACTGTACACAATACAGATGTGGTCCCAACAGAGGCCTATACAGCTGCAGAAGAACCTCTTTACTCCTATACTGAAATCCTCTTGTTATGAAGGCCAACATTCCATTAGCTTTCTTCACTGCTTGCTGTACCTGCACGCTAACTTTCAGTGGCCGGTGTACAAGTACACCCAGGTCTCGCTGCCTCCTCCCTGTCTGTTTAACCTCCACCCATTCAGCCCATACACCCCCCTCCCCCCCATACACCCCCTACCCTCACTATCTCCGTAACGACCCCTTCCTGTGACCGGTGTTTCTTGGAGAGGGTCCAGATGAGATTTACAAGAACGATCCCAGGAATGAGGGGGTTAACTAACGTACGATGATCGTTTGTCGGCACTGGGCCTGTACTCGCTGGGGTTTAGAAGGATGAGGGGGAGACCTCATTGAAACGTACAGAATAGTGAAAGGCCTGGATAGAGTGGATGTGGAGAGGATATTTCCACCAGTGGGAGAGTCTAGGACCTGAGGGCGCAGCCCCAGAATTAAAGGGCGCTCTTTTCAAAAGGTGAGGATGAACCTCTTTAGCCAGAATGTCGTTAATCAGTGGAACTCGTTGCCACAGAGGGCTGTGGATATTATTAAGACATAGATAGATAGATTCTTGATTATTGCGGGTGTCAAGGGTTATGTGGAGAAAGCAGGAAAATAGGGTTAGGAGGGAGAGATCAGCCATGATTGAATGGCGGTGTAGACTTGATGGGCTGAATGGCCTAAATCCACTCCTATAACTTGTGAATGTCTTTCTTCACAGGATCTGAATCTCGGTGTCCTGGATCTGTACAGCGAGCAGAAGCCCAGATAAAAATGGACCTCTGCTCAACCCCTCTCTGTGTGACCCCCTCCCCCCCCCCTCTACCCACTTTCTCTGATGTTTCTCTCTGCCCATCTCTCTCTTTCCTTCCCCTCTATAATCACCCTCCCTCCCATCGACTCCATCTACACCTCACGCTGCCTCGGCAAGGGCCAGCAGCCCAGACCAGGACCGGCCTTAGGAGGTGCGGGACCCAATTGGGAACAATTTTGGTGAGCACCAGGTTCCCAGCCACGATCTGTAGATTCATATAAATATAATTAAAGTCTATTATAGACTTTATATCTCCATGGTAGAATGGAAAGTGATCAAAATGTGCACTTAAAAACCCTTCCTCAGATGTCCCGATACGTTGCCTATTTCCTTCGCTCCACAGATGCTGCTGCACCCGCTGAGTTTCTCCAGCATTGTTGTGTCCCCTGAACTATTCTCAACCAGATTGTTGACCAGAGGACTGTCCTCGATCGGACTTTGCTGGCTTTACCTTGCACTAAACGTTATTCCCTTATCATGTATCTACACGCAACAAGAACCTTTCACTGTACCTCGGTACACGTGTCAATAAACAAACCAATCCCCTCTGCCTCCATTCTCCCTGTATTCTCCCACCCACTGCTTTTTAATGTATTGTTCCCTCCCTGCATACATCTCGTCCCCTCCCTGCACACACTCCCTCCGTATCCTCTCCCTCCCCCTCCATCTTCCTCCCCTCCATCCTCTCCCCCTCCCTGCACACACTCCCTCTGTATCCTCTCCCTCCCCCTCCATCTTCCTCCCCTCCATCCTCTCCCCTCCCTGTATCCTCTCTCTCTCCCTCTTTATCCCTCCCCTTCATCCCCTCTCCGTACATCCTTTGTCCCTCCTTGCATTTTCTCTCTCCCCCTCCCTATCTCTCCCATTCTCTCCCCCACTCTTTCTCCTCCCCATCATCTCTCCCACTCCTTCCTCTACCCCCCTACTCCCCTCTCCCCCTCCCTCCTCCTCTCTCCCCCTCCCTCCTCCTCTTCCCCTCCCTCCTCCTCTCTCCCCCTCCCTCCTCCCCTTTCCCCCTCCCACCTCCTGTCTCCCTCTGCCTCATCCTCTCTCCCCCTCACTCCACCTCTCTCCCCCTCCCTCCCCCTCCCTCCTCCTCTCTCCCCCCTCCTCCCCTCTCCCTCTGCCTCCTCCTCTCTCCACCTCCCTCCTCCTCTCTCCCCATCCCTCCTCCCCTCACCCCCTCCCTCATCCTCTTCCCCCCTCACTCCTCCTCTCTCCCCTCCCTCCCCTCTCCCCCTCACTCCTCCTCTCACCCCTCCCTCCTCCTCCCACCTCCTCTCTCCACCTCACTCCTCCTCTCTCCCTCCCTCCCCCTCTCCCCCTCTCTCCCCATCTCCCCCTCCCTCCTCCTCTCCCCCTCTCCTCCTCTCTCCCCTCTCCCTCCCTCTCTCCCCTCCTCCTCCCCCCCCCCCTCCTCCCCCTCCCTCCTCCCCTCTCTCCCCTCCCTCCTCTCTCCCCCCCCCTCCCCCCCTCTCCCCCTCCCTCCTCCTCTCCCCCTCCCTCCTCCTCTCTCCCTCCCTCCTCCTCTGTCCCCCTCCCTCCTCCTCTCTGCCCTCTCCCTCCCCTTTCTGCTCAGACATACAACATCTTATCATCGTGAACAGCTACCAGAATCCTGCCCGCCCAGTCCGCTGTTAATCCGACTGATTTTACAACGCAGTTCAGTTCATGTTTGTGTGGGAAGAAACTGCAGGTGCGGCTTTAAACAAAAGATGGACACAAAATGCTGGAGTAACTCAGCGGGATTTAACTTCCAGAAGGCTTTCGACAAGGTCCCACATAAGAGATTAGTATACAAACTTAAAGCACACGGTATTGGGGGTTCAGTATTGATGTGGATAGAGAACTGGCTGGCAGACAGGAAGCAAAGAGTAGGAGTAAACGGGACCTTTTCACAATGGCAGGCAGTGACTAGTGGGGTACCGCAAGGCTCAGTGCTGGGACCCCAGCTATTTACGATGTATATTAATGATTTAGACGAGGGAATTGAATGCAACATCTCCAAGTTTGCGGATGACACGAAGCTGGGGGGCAGTGTTAGCAGCGAGGAGGATGCTAGGAGGCTGCAAGGTAACATAGATAGGCTGGGTGAATGGGAAAATGCACGGCAGATGCTGTATAATGTGAATAAATGTGTGTTTATCCACTTTGGTGGCAAAAACAGGAAATTAGACAATTATCTGAATGGTGGCCTATTAGGAAAAGGGGAGATGCAACGAGACCTGGGTGTCATGGTACACCAGTCATTGAAAGTAGCCATGCAGGTGCAGCAGGCAGTGAAGAAAGCGAATGGTATGTTAGCATTCGGAGCAAAAGGATTTGAGTATAGGAGCAGGGAGGTTCTACTGCAGTTGTACATGGTCTTGGTGATACCACACCTGGAGTATTGCGTACAGTTTTGGTCTCCTAATCTGAGGAAATATATATTTGCCATAGAGGGAGTACAGAGAAGGTTCACCAGACTGATTCCTGGGATGTCAGGACTTTCATATGAAGAAAGACTGGATAGACTCGGCTTGTACTCGCTAGAATTTAGATGATTGGGGGGGGGGGGGGGACTTACAGAAACTTACAAAATTCTTAAGGGGTTGGACAGCTAGATGCAGGAAGATTGTTCCCTATGTTCGGGAAGTCCAGAACTAGGGGTCACAGTTTAAGGATAAGAGGGAAGTCTTTTAGGACCAAGATGAGAAAATCATTTTTTACACAGAGTGGTAAATCTGTGGAATTCTCTGCCACAGAAGGTAGTTGACGCCACAGTTCATTGGCTATATTTAGGAGTGAGTGAGATGTGGCTCTTGAGGCTAAAGGGATCAGGGGGTATGGAGAGAAGGCAGGTACAGGATACTGAATTGGATGATCAGCCGTGATCATATTGAATGGCGGTGCAGGCTCGTAGGGCCGAATGGCCTACCCCTGCACATATTGTCTATGTTTCTATGTGTCTATGACTGCTGGTTAGGAATTTCACTGCACCCCCAGTGTGTTTGTGACAATAAACTGATCACAATGCAAATCTGACATCTGGTCAAATAACCCTCTGTTGGAGAGCAGAAGAACTGGCGGATCAGGTGACATGACAAACAGCGGCGTGGGAGAGTTTCGGCTCGATCGGATGGAAGATGGTGGAGTTGGGGGTTGTGTTTCCGGCCTGTGCTGGGAGCGACGTTGATTAAAGCCGACACTCAGAGCCCCAGAAACCCAGGTTCAATTCCCACCTTACCTATATTACTAAATCTCTGATCTTAACCGCTTTTGGCCCACTGTGCTGCGATTTCCAACAGAACACCGCCACCGACGGCCGTCATTTTTGACCACCTTGCTCAGAGCCCCCCTCCGCCCTAATGGTGCGGAGGATTTTTCCCATCGATGACAAATCAGAGAGATATTAACTTTTTATTTCATTAAACACCATTCTCTCTGCTTTGGCTTGAAGTTGAAAGGCACTACTTACTGCAAATGGTGGCTTGGTGTTTTGGCTTGAAGTTGAAAGGCACTACTTACTGCAAATGGTGGCTTGGGAGCTTTGGCTTGAAGTTGAAAGGCACTACTTACTGCAAATAGTGGCGGGTGATATGCTTGAACTTGAAAGGCACTACTTACTGCAAATGGTGGCTTGGGAGCTTTGGCTTGAAGTTGAAAGTCACTACTTACTGCAAATGGTGGCTTGGGTGCTTTGGCTTGAAGTTTAAAAAAACTCACCATTCTCTGCTGCACCTGCTTGAGGGAGGGGGAGGGAATATAAAACCAGGAAGTGGTGTGCCTCACTCAGTCTCTGCAAGGTGGATGAGGCAAAGGGTCACGTCGCTATGAGCTCTGAATAACACTGAACAAATGTCTACAGCACTGTGAGTACCCTTAATGTGGTTTGAAAATGAAAATATGGTTTGTTTGAAGTAAAAAGGCACTGCCTACAAATGGTTGTTTGTGTGCTTTGGCTTGAAGTTGAAAGTCACTACTTACTGTAAATAGTGGCTTGGGTGTTTTGGCTTGAAGTTGAAAGGCACTACTTACTGCAAATGGTGGCATGAAGTTGAATGGCACTGCTTACTGCAAATAGTGGCATGGGTGCTTTGCCCTGAAGTGGAAAGGCACTACTTACTGCAAATGTTGGCTTGGGTGCTTTGGCTTTAATTTGAAAGGCACTACTTACTGCAAATGATGGCTTGGGTGCTTTGGCTTGAAGTTGAAAGTCACTATTACTGCCATTGGTGGCTTGGTGGCTTGGGTCCTTTGGCTTGAAGTTGAAAGGCACTATTTACTGCAAATGGTGGCATTAAGTTGAAAGGCACTACTTACTGCAAATGGTGGCTTGGGTGCTTCGGTTTTAAGTTGAAAGGCACTACTTACTGCAAATAGTGGTTTGGCTGCTTTGGCTTGAAGTTGAACGGCACTACTTACTGCAAATTGTGGCTTGGGTGCTTTGGCTTGACGGTGAAAGGCACTACTTACTGCAAATGGTGGTTTGGGTGCTTTGGCTTGAAGTTGAAAAGCACTCTTTACGGCAAATGGTGGCATGAAGTTGAAAGGCGCTACTTACTGCAAATGGTGGCTTGGGTGCTTCAGCTTTAAATTGAAAAGCACTACTTACTACAATTGGTGGCTTGGCTGCTCTGGCTTGAAGTTGAACGGCACAAATTACTGCAAATGGTGGCATGGGTGTTGTGGCTTGAAGTTGATAGGCACTACTTACTGCAAATGGTGGCTTGGGTGCTTTGGCTTGAGGTTGAAAGGCACTACTTACTGCAGATGGTGGCTTGGGTGCTTTGCTTGAAGTTGAAAGGCACTACTTACTGCAAATGGTGGCTTGGGTACTTTGGCTTGAAGTTGAAAGACACCATTTATAGGAGATGGTGGCATGAAGTTTAAAGGCACTACTTACTGCAAATGGTGGCTTGGGTGCTTTGGCTTGAAGTTGAAAGGCACTACTTACTGCAAATGGTGGCATTAAGTTGAAAGGCACTACTTACTGCAAATGGTGGCTTGGGTGCTTTCAGCTTTAAATTGAAAAGCACTACTTACTGCAAATGGTGGCTTGGTTGCTTTGGCTTGAAATTGAGCGGCACAACTTACAGCATATTGTGGCTTGGGTGCTTTGGCGTGAGGTTGAAAGGCACTACTTACTGCAAATGGTGGCTTGGGTGCTTTGGCTGGAAGTTGAATCACATTACTTACTGCAAATGGTGGCTTGGGTGCTTTGGCTTTTAATTGAAATGCACTACTTACTGCAAATGGTGGCGTGAGGTTGAAATACGCTACTTACTGCAAATGGTGGCTTGGGTGCTTTGGCTTGAAGTTGAAAGGCACTACTTACTGCAAATGGTGGCTTGGCTGCTTTGCCATTTAGTTGAAAGGCACTACTTACTGCAAATGGTGGCGTGGGTGCATTGGCTTGAAGTTGAAAGGCACTACTTACTGCAAATGGTGGCTTGGGTGAAATGGCTTGAGGATGATAGGCACTTCTTACTGCAAATGGTGGCTTGTGTGCTTTGACTTGAAGTTGAAAGGCGTTACTTACTGCAAATGTTGACTTAGTTGCTTTGGCTTGAAGTTGAAAGACACCACTTACAGCAAATGGTGGCATGAAGTTGAAGGCACTACTTACTGCAAATGGTGGCTTGGTTGCTTTGGCTTTTAGTTGAAAGGCACTACTTACTGCATATGGTGGCATGAGGTTGAAAGGCACTACTTACTGCAAATGGTGGCGTTGGTGCTTTGGCTTGAAGTTGAAAGGCAATACTTACTGCTAATGGTGGCTTGGGTGCTTCGGCTTTAAGTTGAAAGTCACTTATTTCTGCAAATGGTGGCGTGGGTGCATTGGCTTGAAGTTGAAAGGCACTACTTACTGCAAATGGTGGCTTGGGTGAAATGGCTTGAGGATGATAGGCACTACTTACTGCAAATGGTGGCTTGTGTGCTTTGGCTTGAAGTTGAAAGGCGTTACTTACTGCAAATGTTGACTTAGTTGCTTTGGCTTGAAGTTGAAAGACACCACTTACAGCAAATGGTGGCATGAAGTTGAAAGGCACTACTTACTGCAAATGGTGGCTTGGTTGCTTTGGCTTTTAGTTGAAAGGCACTACTTACTGCATATGGTGGCATGAGGTTGAAAGGCACTACTTACTGCAAATGGTGGCGTTGGTGCTTTGGCTTGAAGTTGAAAGGCAATACTTACTGCTAATGGTGGCTTGGGTGCTTCGGCTTTAAGTTGAAAGTCACTTATTTCTGCAAATGGTGGCGTTGTAGCGGCACCGTACGTGATAAATAATGGAGACGTCGGCCGGTTCAAAGATTCATTTTTTACTTCAGAGATACAGCGCGGAAACAGGCGCTTCCCCACCGAGGCAGTGCTAGCCCGACCAGCGATCGCCCCGTTCACACACTAGAAACAAAGATAATAGGTGCAGGAGTAGAGGCCATTCGGCCCTTCGAGCCTGCACCATTCGCCATTCAATATGATCATGGCTGATCATCCAACTCAGTATCCTGTACCTGCCTTCTCTCCATACCCCCTGATCCCTTTAGCCACAAGGCCCACATCTAACTCCCTCTTAAATATAGCCAATGGACTGTGGCCTCAACTACCTTCTGCGGCAGAGAATTCCACAGATTTACCACTCTCTGGGGATGGAGGGGGGGGGGTGGAGTGAGGTTGGTGGAGGTGGTGGGAGGGGGATGTTGGGGGAGGAAGTGATGTCGGGGAGTGGGGGGATGGGTGTGTAGGGGAGAAGGTGGGTGGATGGGGGAGGGGGAGGGGTGGTAGATGGGCGGCTGGGTGTGGGCGGGATGGAGGGGGTGGGGTGGTGGGAGGGGGAGTTGATCAGGTGATGTGGGATGGGGGGAGGGTGGGGGTGGGAGAGGGAGTGTGGGGAGGGGGGTGGGGTGGGGGAGGGGGTTGGGTGTGGAGGGGTATGGGGTGTTGGGAGGAGGGGGGTTAGGTGGAGGGGGGGCTGTGTGGGATGTGGGGATGGGTGGAGGGGGGAGGGGTGTGGTTGTGGGTGAGGGGAGGAGTGGGTTGGTGGGAGGGGTGGGTGGGGGTAGGGGTGGGAGTTCCGTTAATGCGGGCGTGTCGCTAATGGCACGTTGGGCTTCATAGCAACGGGATCTGGGGGCTGGGTGTCCTTGTACATCAGTCTATGAAAGTAAGCTTGCAGGTACAGCAGGCAGTGAAGAAAGCCTTCATAACAAGAGGAGTGGAGTCTAGGAGCAAAGAGGTCCTTCCGCAGTTGTACAGGGCCCTGGTGAGACCACACCTGGTGTATTGTGTGCAGTTTTGGCCTGTTGGCCTTCATAACAAGTGTAGTGGAGTATAGGAGCAAAGAGGTCCTTCTGCAGTTGTACAGGGCCCTGGTGGGACCACACCTGGAGTATTGTGTGCAGTATTGGTCCCCTAATTTGAGGAAGGACATTCTTGCTATTGAGGGAGCCTAGCGTAGGTTCATCAGATTAATTCCCGGGATGGCGGGACTGTCATATGCTGAGTGAATGGAGTGGCTGTGTGTGTGTGTGTGTGTGTGTGTGTGTGTGTGTGTGTGTGTGTGTGTGTGTGTGTGTGTGTGTGTGTGTGTGTGTGTGTGTGTGTGTGTGTGTGTGTGTGTGTGTGTGTGTGTGTGTGTGTGCGTGCGTGCGTGTGTGTGTGTGTGTGTGTGTGTGTGTGTGTGTGTGTGTGTGTGTGTGTGTGTGTGTGTGTGTGTGTGTGTGTGTGTGTGTGTGTGTGTGTGTGTGTGTGTAGGACAGTGTCAGTATGCGGGGATCGCTGGTCGGTACGGACTCTCTAGGCCGAAGCCTGTTTCCGCGCTGTATCTCTGAAGTAAAAACATTTTTTTTCACACACAGAGAGTGGTGAATCTGTGGAATTCTCTGCCACGGAAGGTGGTTGAGGCCACAGTTCATTGGCTATATTTAAGAGGGAGTTAGATGTGGCCCTTGTGGCTAAAGGTATCAGGGGGTATGGAGAGAAGGCAGGGATGGGATACTGAGTTGGATGATCAGCCATGATCTTACTAAATGGCGAATGGTGCAGGCTCAAAGGGCCGAATGGCCTATACTCCTGCACCTATTGTCTATGTTTCTCGTGTGAGAACGGGGATCGCTGGTCGGGCTAGCACGGACTCGGTGGGGAAGGGCCTGTTTCCGCGCTGTATCTCTGAAGTAAAAAGGGAATAGTTGAAGCAGGGAGCGGAGGGCGAGAGTTTGGGGCCTGGTTCAAGATGGCCGACTTTTGCCTCCTGTTTCCGCCCTGTATCTCTAAACCAAACACAGGGCTAGTGTGCAAATGAAATTGCAGTTAATTTATCAGCTAAGTGTGCAACTTGCACGGAATTTGATTTACCAAGAGTCGTACAAATAGAGCAACAACATGTGTAACTGTGTAAAAATTAAAGATAGGTTTAACCAGGCAGAACAGGGCGTTTGTGTTATAGTGCCCAGGGTATTCAGTCGCTAGGAGCAAAGAGGTCCTTCTGCAGTTGTACAGGGCCCTAGTGAGACCACACCTGGAGTATTGCGTACAGTTTTGGTCTCCTATTCTGAGGAAATACATTCTTGCCATAGAGGGAGTACAGAGAAGGTTCACCAGACTGATTCCTGGGATGGCAGGACTTTCATATGAATAAAGACTGGATAGACTTGCATTGTACTCGCTAGAATTTAGAAGATTGAGGGGGTATCTTATAGAAACTTACAACATTCATAAGGGGTTGGACAGGCTAGATGCAGGAAGATTGTTCCCGATGTTGGGGAAGTCCAGAACAAGGGGTCACAGTTTAAGGATAAGGGGCAAATCTTTTAGGACAGATATAAGAAAAACTTTTCTTCACACACAGAGAGTGGTGAATCTGTGGAATTCTCTGCCACAGAAGGTGGTTGAGGCCACAGATTCATTGGCTATATTTAAGAGGGAGTTAGATGTGGCCCTTGTGGCCAAAGATCCTATAGCAGAGCAAGATAGACCACTCCTCCGAAATTCAATGGACTGACGTGTAGTACGTGACGGAACGTCACGGCCGCCATTTGTTTATGCGACACACGGCTTCCGGTATGCCACCCGCTGTGATTCAAAGCAAAGATTATAGAGCTCCTCTATAATCTTTGATCCAAAGCAAAGATCCTCGAGTATCTTGTAGCGGGAACAGCCCCCTCCTTTGCGTAGTTTCCCTTGCATTGTATTGTGCAGTTTCCCTTGTATTGCTTTAACACACACTGCACAAAATTAAATTTAACGTATATATATTTAATATATTTATATGAATGTGTGTCTGTGTGTGAGAGGCAAGTTAGAGATAATAAAGTTTATCCTCATGGATCAGAAGCAACTTTGATTTAAATCATCACTAATAATTTATTTGTCTTGTAAGATGATGTGCATAAACCATAAAGGCAATTATATATATAATTATATAGTAATAATAAATATATGCATATATATATTTATACACACATATATACACACATATATACATATATACACACATACATACATACACATACATATGCACACATACAAATGCACATACATATTGATACATTTATATGCTTACATATATACACACATATATAAACATATATATATATATATACATACATATATACACACATATACATGCATATATACACATACATGCATATATACACATACATGCATATATACACATAATATATATTTATATATATGATAATTTTCCAACGATCAATAGATTTACGATCAGTTCCTGTGGATTGGAGGATAGCTAATGCTATCCCACTTTTCAAGAAAGGAGCGTGAGAGAAAACGGGGAATTACAGACCAGTTAGCCCGACTTTGATGGTGTGAAAGATGCTGGAGTCAATTATTAAAGATGTAATAATGGGGCATTTGGATAGCAGTAAAATAATTAGTCCAAGTCAACATGGATTTATGAAAGGGAAATCATGTTTGACTAATCTTCTGGATTTTTTTGCCGCAAGGCTTGGTGTTGGGGCCGCAACTGTTTACCATATATATTAATGATTTGGAAAAGGGAATTAGGAGCAAAACTAATGCATACATACCTACATATTTAAATTCATCTGATACGTTGGTCAAATAACATGGGCACCTTCTTGCTTTTTTTGAGACATGGATTTTTTAAATGTGAATGTCTCATAGCAACACATTTGTGCGTCAGCAGTATTTTGTACCAACCCCCACAATTTCAAACAATTCTAAATTGAACTTCTTAAACAAGGAAAACAATTTTTATTTACATCATTTTGTGTGGCTATCAAGGTGGCTGTGTTGACTGTAATTATGAGACTGCCGGGCAGTATCACTGTGAATGGCGGTGGCTGTGTGTTTTAATGCAAGTGTGAAAAGGAGAGTAAATTTAAAGAGACAATGTGAGAACCATCAGGGTTTCATCCAAGAACCAATTTAAAGGCAAGGTTCCATCAATTACAGTATTTTAATTGAAAATCTTACTCTTAATATTCTTCCTAATTAGGCCTTTTGTGTTCCCTCTTGAACCTTGTGTCTCCCAGAGCCTCTGGGGGGTTCTGGAGATACAATAATCCAATCTTGAGGCAAATAACCATCTTTAAAACTGGCATTGCCTCTGCCTTTAATTCTACATTCTCCGAGGATGCTGGATGCCGCGACAATCTCTTGCAACAAGTACAGAAAGGCAGTCAACTGCAAAAAGATCAAAGAGAGGAAAGAGTATGGAAGGGAAAGGCTTTTCAGAATCAGAATCAGATTTTATTTGCCAAGTATGTTTTGCAACATACGAGGAATTTCATTGGCCAGGTCAGTCATACAATTAAAAGCAACAGCACTCAAAACACATTTTAATACGGACATTCACCAGTGACTCCTACACATTCCTCACTGTGATGGAAGGCGAAATAAAGTTCAAGTCCCTTCCTTTTATTCTTCCTCGGTCGGGGGCCTCAAGCCCCCCGTTCAAACTCCGTTAAATGGTGAACTCCTCTTGGTCTCCAGGCCTATAGTGCTGCACAAATCACTGCACCACATGCATCTATTTATTCCCTTTTCACATGGTTCATGCAGCTGGATATTAACTTGCCGACATGGAAAGAGATGCATTCAGCATTCAATAGTTCAGACTTGTGTTAGAGAGTAGTGCGTTCGGCCGAACGCACTATGGGAACTTCACTTGCCCCCCTGCAGGAACTATACATCAGGAGGTGCAACTCCAGAGCCAACAATATCATGAGAGACCCCTTCCTTCCACCCCTGCAACGGACTGTTCCAGCTGCTACGGTCAGGCAAACGCCTCCGTTGCCATACGGTGAGAACGGAGAGGTTGAGAAGGAGTTTCTTCCCAGAGGCCATTCGGACTGTAAACGCCTATCTCACCAGGGACTAACTCTACTGAACGTTTTTCCTTCCATTATTTATTATGTAAAATAATATGTGTGTTATGATTGTGTTTATAGTTGTTTGGTTGTTTGTCTTTTGCACAAAAGTCCGCGAGCATTGCCACTTTCATTTCACTGCACATCTCGTATGTGTATGTGACAAATAAACTTGACTTGACTTGACTTCTGGGTGAATTAACGGGCTGCTTGATGGGCTGAGGGTAATCGAGATTGGCTGATTGTCGTTCTTTTGGAAGAACTGATGGAATTTCTTATGGAAAAGCTGATGAATTGACTACGGGATGAGCTGGTGGGCTCGAGGATTGCTGGATGAGTGTTCCAGAAACATAGAAAATAGGTGCAGGAGGAGGCCATTTGGCCCTTCGAGCCAGCACCGCCATTCATTGTGATCATGGCTGATCAGCCCCAATCGATAATCCGTGCCTGCCTTCTCCCCATATCCCTTGATTCCACTAGCCCCTAGAGATCTATCTAACTCTCTCTTAAATCCACCCAGTAATTTGGCCTCCACTGCCCTCTGTGGCAGGGAATTCCACAAATTCACAACTCTCTGGGTGGAAAAGATTTTTCTCACCTCAGTCTTAAATGGCCTCCCCTCTGTTCTAAGACTGTGGCCCCTGGTTCTGGACTCGCCCTACATTGGGAACATTTTCCTGTATCTAGCTTGTTCAGTCCTTTTATTCATTTATATGTTTCTATAAGATCCCCTTGCATCTAACAAGAGTGTTTTATTGTCATGTAGAACAATTTCCTACATCTAGCTTGTCCCAGATAGAACAATTAAATTCTTACTTTCAGCAGCACAACAGAATCTGTAAACATAGTACACTGTAAACAATATGATAAGATCTCCCCTCATCCTTCTAAACTCCAGTGAATACAAGCCTAGTCTTTTCAATCTTTCCTCATATGACAGTTCTGTTAGGTTATTTGATGGTTAGGACAGGTTTAGAGGGGTATGGGCCAAATGCAGGCATGTGGGACTAGTGTAGATGGGACATGTTGGCCAGCGTGGGCAAGTTGAGCTGAAGAGCCTGCTTCTACGCTGTGAGACTCTATGACTAGGTGATCTGTTGAGGCTGGTGGTATGCCATGAGGAACAATGGGCATGGACCTTTGTAAACCACCACCTGGTTGAGTCTCCTTGAGTCACCATCGGCATTGATAACATCCGTCAAGGGTTGATGATCTGCAAAAAACAAGTTGGTCTAATTCTTGTTCTCTCATGCGATACAGGCAGCAGCTCTGAACTGCCTGTGTTTGCCCTCTTGGCTGTCTTGTCAAATTACGCTGGAGATTAGAGTCACTCCTGAAACAAACAGTGCCTTGTGATCCACAGGGGGAAAATAAAATCTAAATGCAGAACAATGGGTGGTTTAAATCAAAGAAAATGATACAAAGAGGCCATTAGAGCAATACCGATCTAGGAAACTGAGAGCAGATTTTACAATGCATTTAAACCTCTCCCATTTTTATGAGATGCATTCCTGGAATATGTAGGAAGTTTATTGTAACCTAGTGCCCTAGTGGATTAAGGGCGGCATGGTGGTGCAGCGGTAAAGTTGCTGCCTTACAGTGGGTGCTGTCTGTACGGAGTTCGTAGGTTCTCTCCGTGACTGAATGGGTGTTCTCCGAGATCTTCGGTTTCCTCCCACACTCCAAAGACATAGAGGTTTGTAGGCTTGGTATAAGTGTAAATTGTCCCTAGTGTGTGTAGGATGGTGTTAGTGTGCGGGGATCGCTGGTCAATGCGGACGCGGTGGGCCAAAGGGCCTGTTTCCGCGCTGTATTTCTGTAAGAAATAGAAGCAAGGATAAGCCATCTAAGTTCACACCACCATCAGTAAGATTATTGTTGATCCTGCAACTCAACACCTTATTCCCACATTCTCTCCATTATCCTTCATCCTTTTCGTATTTGAAAACAAATATCTCTCCTTTCAAGGACTCGACTTCCACCATCTCACGCGATCAAGAATTCCAAGATTCCCAGCCCTTGAGTGAAGAAACTGCTCCTTGTCTCATTACTAAATATCATGACCCATATTCTGAGACTTTGGCCCTCGGTCTAGATCACCAGACCAGCCGCAATCTCCACCCACGAGTCCAATCTAAACAGAGATAGACACAAAATGTTGGAGTAACTCAGTGGGTCAGGCAGCATCTCTGGAGAAAGGGAATAGGTGACGTTGCAGGTCGGAAGCCTTCTTCAGACTGCGTTCTGACACTACTGCTTCTTCTTCTTGCGTATGGCGTGCACAGTCTAAAGTTGTAGGACAACTTGTTCTATTTGATCTTATTTGACTGTGCACACCGGGTTGATTGCATTTGTCGAAACAGGGCGAACCACGTGAAGGTTGCAATCTCCCACCCCGCGTTCTGACACCAAAGAGCAAAATGTCCAACGTAGATACAATAATAAATATATCGCCATTTGCATTAGTTGTGTGCAGTTAACAAATCACAATTTCACACAATGTACATAAGACAGCAGTTATTTGACAAATACTCTGCAGTTCGTGCAGGAGATCTTGTCGACGAATATTCTGGACCCACTGTTGACATCTGAAATTACAGGAGATATCATTTAGGATTAACTAATAAGAAAAAAGATGATCATAACTACATGCCTGAACAATGGATGGTATATCACTTAAATGCAATTGTTTTCAGTTGTGTGGAGAGACCTGTATATTGAAGATGCTTTTTGCCTCTAATATGTCAATTTACCTTAAATGTAGAAGAGCTTATTAAAATCTTCTTACAAAGACCATTAAGTATTTTCTTTCTATCCTCATTTGGACCCAAGGCATAGCAGAGCTGCCAACTCTCACGAAGAGGTAAGGGAGGGAGAGAGGGAAGGGAGGGAGAGAGGGAAGGGAGGGAGATCGAGAGAAGAGAGGGAGAGAGAGAGAGATCGAGAGAAGAGAGGGAGAGAGAGATCGAGAGAAGAGAGGGGAGAGAGAGATCGAGAGAAGAGAGGGGAGAGAGAGATCGAGAGAAGAGAGGGAGAGAGAGATCGAGAGAAGAGAGGGGAGAGAGAGATCGAGAGAAGAGAGGGAGAAGAGAGGGAGAGAGAGAGAGAGATCGAGAGAAGAGAGGGAGAGAGAGATCGAGAGAAGAGAGGGGAGAGAGAGATCGAGAGAAGAGAGGGAGAAGGGGGGAGAGGGAGATGGGGGAGAGGGAGATGGGGGAGAGGGAGAAGGGGGAGAGGGAGAAGGGGAAAAGGGGGGAGAGGGAGAAGGGGGGAGAGGGAGAAGGGGGGAGAGGGAGGGGGAGAGGGAGAAGGGGAGAGGGAGAAGGGGGAGAGGGGGTGGGGGGAGGGAGTGGAACGGTAGCACATTATAACGTGCAGCCGTCCCATTCCGACCAAAGATTATAGAGCAGAGCTCCTCTCGTATCTTTGATTGCGGCCGCCGCCGCCGAACCCCCCGGCCCACCATTGCACCCAAAGATGATAGAGCAGTTGTATAATATTTGATTGCACCCTTCTTCACGGCGGGCTTGTGATCTTTGCTTGTGATGGATGTCTCGACAATTCGAGGGACATAACGGGTAACAGCCGCCGCGTTCTCGGAGTTGAATCTGAGCTCGAAAAATCCCGTGGTCACTGGGCCTAATGTGTCCCACGGGCCATATTGTGGAGACCAATCCCTTACAAGAATAAAACCAAAAACGTACAGAAGTGTTAAAATTGTCTTTATTATTATGGTAAATAAAGATCTATTAAAAATAAGTCTAATAACTTTCTAATGTACCGACAAACCTAGTTTCCCAATGGCCGTTGATGGGAGAACAGAAAATAACATTTTCACCACAGAATATCGACTGAAAATAATAATATTTTCTCACCTTTCTTTTTTATTGAGGAACCTAAAGAATGACAGGTCGGGTCGTTTAGATTTACGATTAGAACAATTGATAGCAGAGCAGTGATGTGAAGATTTAGATCAAAGATCTCTGCTATAAGATCTTTGATTTAGATAAGGACGCCATCACAGTGTGGGGGAAGCCCAATAAAATGCCTCAAAAAATGGCGTCGACAATCACACACGTCATACTACGCGTTTTTCGAGGAGTGGTCTATCTTGCTCCTCTATAATCTTGTGGCTAAAGGGATCAGGGGGTATGGAGAGATGGCAGGTACAGGATACTGAGTTGGATGATAAGCCATGTTCCTATGATGTCCTCATATCAATATCCAATAGACAACAGGTGCAGGAGTAGAGGCCATTCGGCCCTTCCAGCCAGCACCGCCATTCAATGTGATCATGGCTGAACATCCACAATCAGTACCACATTCCTGCCTTCTCCCCTGACCCTCTCTCGCTATCTTTAAGAGCCCTATCTAGCTCTCTCTTGAAATAATTCTCTCCATGGCCGACCCATAATTATTAAACAGTGTGTGTGTGTGTGTGTGTGTGTGTGGCCCCTGGTTCTAGACTCCCCCAACATCGGGAACATGTTTCCTGCCTCTAGCATGTCCAAACCCTTAATAATCTCATATATGTCTCAATGAGATGCCCTCTCATCCTTCTAGACTACAGAGTGTACAAGCCCAGCCGATCCATTCTCTCGGCATATGACAGTCCCGCCATCCCGGGAATTAACCTGGTGAACCTACGCTGGGCTCCCTCAATAGCAAGAATGTCCTGCCTCAAATTAGGGGACCAAAACTGCACACAATAACTCCAGGTGTGGTCTCACCAGAGCCCCGTACAACTGCAGAAGGACCTCTTTGCTCCTATACTCAACTCCTCTTGGGATGGGGAGAGGGGGTATGTTGTGTATTTGTTTGCGGGACAGGGGGATAATCTTGTCTGAGAATGGTGAGGACTTAAAGGGTTCATTCTGGGGATGGAGGGGGGGTGGGGTGGTGGGCGGGGTGGAGTGAGGTTGGTGGAGGTGGTGGGAGGGGGATGTTGGGGGAGGAAGTGATGTCGGGGAGTGGGGGGATGGGTGTGTAGGGGAGAAGGTGGGTGGATGGGGGAGGGGGAGGGGTGGTAGATGGGGGGCTGGGTGTGGGCGGGATGGAGGGGGGTGGGGTGGTGGGAGGGGGAGTTGATCAGGTGATGTGGGATGGGGGGAGGGTGGGGGTGGGAGAGGGAGTGGGGTGGGGTGGGGGAGGGGGTTGGGTGTGGAGGGGTATGGGGTGTTGGGAGGAGGGGGGTTGGGTGGAGGGGGGGCTGTGTGGGATGTGGGGATGTGTGGAGGGGGAGGGGGTGTGGTTGTGGGTGAGGGGAGGAGTGGGTTGGTGGGAGGGGTGGGTAGGGGTGGGAGTTCCGTTAATGCGGGCGTGTCGCTAATGGCACGTTGGGCTTCATAGCAACGGGATCTGGGGGCTGGGGGACCTTGTACATCAGTCTATGAAAGTAAGCTTGCAGGTACAGCAGGCAGTGAAGAAAGCCTTCATAACAAGAGGAGTGGAGTCTAGGAGCAAAGAGGTCCTTCTGCAGTTGTACAGGGCCCTGGTGAGACCACACCTGGTGTATTGTGTGCAGTTTTGGCCTGTTGGCCTTCATAACAAGTGTAGTGGAGTATAGGAGCAAAGAGGTCCTTCTGCAGTTGTACAGGGCCCTGGTGGGACCACACCTGGAGTATTGTGTGCAGTATTGGTCCCCTAATTTGAGGAAGGACATTCTTGCTATTGAGGGAGCCTAGCGTAGGTTCATCAGATTAATTCCCGGGATGGCGGGACTGTCATATGCTGAGTGAATGGAGTGGCTGTGTGTGTGTGTGTGTGTGTGTGTGTGTGTGTGTGTGTGTGTGTGTGTGTGTGTGTGTGTGTGTGTGTGTGTGTGTGTGTGTGTGTGTGTGTGTGTGTGTGTGTGTGTGTGTGTGTGTGTGTGTGTGTGTGTGTGTGTGTGTGTGTGTGTGTGTGTGTGTGTGTGTGTGTGTGTGTGTGTGTGTGTGTGTGTGTGTGTGTGTGTAGGATAGTGTCAGTATGCGGGGATCGCTGGTCGGCACGGACTCTCTAGGCCGAAGCCTGTTTCCGCGCTGTATCTCTGAAGTAAAAACATTTTTTTTCACACAGAGAGTGGTGAATCTGTGGAATTCTCTGCCACGGAAGGTGGTTGAGGCCACAGTTCATTGGCTATATTTAAGAGGGAGTTAGATGTGGCCCTTGTGGCTAAAGGTATCAGGGGGTATGGAGAGAAGGCAGGGATGGGATACTGAGTTGGATGATCAGCCATGATCTTACTAAATGGCGAATGGTGCAGGCTCAAAGGGCCGAATGGCCTATACTCCTGCACCTATTGTCTATGTTTCTCGTGTGAGAACGGGGATCGCTGGTCGGGCTAGCACGGACTCGGTGGGGAAGGGCCTGTTTCCGCGCTGTATCTCTGAAGTAAAAAGGGAATAGTTGAAGCAGGGAGCGGAGGGCGAGAGTTTGGGGCCTGGTTCAAGATGGCCGACTTTTGCCTCCTGTTTCCGCCCTGTATCTCTAAACCAAACACAGGGCTAGTGTGCAAATGAAATTGCAGTTAATTTATCAGCTAAGTGTGCAACTTGCACGGAATTTGATTTACCAAGAGTCGTACAAATAGAGCAACAACATGTGTAACTGTGTAAAAATTAAAGATAGATTTAACCAGGCAGAACAGGGCGTTTGTGTTATAGTGCCCAGGGTATTCAGTCGCTAGGAGCAAAGAGGTCCTTCTGCAGTTGTACAGGGCCCTGGTGAGACCACACCTGGAGTATTGCGTACAGTTTTGGTCTCCTATTCTGAGGAAAGACATTCTTGCCATAGAGGGAGTACAGAGAAGGTTCACCAGACTGATTCCTGGGATGGCAGGACTTTCATATGAAGAAAGACTGGATAGACTTGCATTGTACTCGCTAGAATTTAGAAGATTGAGGGGGTATCTTATAGAAACTTACAACATTCTTAAGGGGTTGGACAGGCTAGATGCAGGAAGATTGTTCCCGATGTTGGGGAAGTCCAGAACAAGGGGTCACAGTTTAAGGATAAGGGGCAAATCTTTTAGGACAGATATAAGAAAAACTTTTCTTCACACACAGAGAGTGGTGAATCTGTGGAATTATCTGCCACAGAAGGTAGTTGAGGCCACAGATTCATTGGCTATATTTAAGAGGGAGTTAGATGTGGCCCTTGTGGCCAAAGATCCTATAGCAGAGCAAGATAGACCACTCCTCCGAAATTCAATGGACTGACGTGTAGTACGTGACGGAACGTCACGGCCGCCATTTGTTTATGCGACACGCGACTTCCGGTATGCCACCCGCTGTGATTCAAAGCAAAGATTATAGAGCTCCTCTATAATCTTTGATCCAAAGCAAAGATCCTCGAGTATCTTGTAGCGGGAACAGCCCCCTCAATTGCGTAGTTTCCCTTGCATTGTATTGTGCAGTTTCCCTTGTATTGCTTTAACACACACTGCACAAAATTAAATTTAACGTATATATATTTAATATATTTATATGAATGTGTGTCTGTGTGTGAGAAGCAAGTTAGAGATAATAAAGTTTATCCTCATGGATCAGAAGCAACTTTGATTTAAATCATCACTAATAATTTATTTGTCTTGTAAGATGATGTGCATAAACCATAAAGGCAATTATATATATAATTATATAGTAATAATAAATATATGCATATATATATTTATACACACATATATACACACATATATACATATATACACACATACATACATACACATACATATGCACACATACAAATGCACATACATATTGATACATTTATATGCTTACATATATACACACATATATAAACATATATATATATATATATATATATACATACATATATACACACATATACATGCATATATACACATACATGCATATATACACATACATGCATATATACACATAATATATATTTCTATATATGATAATTTTCCAACGATCAATAGATTTACGTTCAGTTCCTGTGGATTGGAGGATAGCTAATGCTATCCCACTTTTCAAGAAAGGAGCGTGAGAGAAAACGGGGAATTACAGACCAGTTAGCCCGACTTTGATGGTGTGAAAGATGCTGGAGTCAATTATTAAAGATGTAATAATGGGGCATTTGGATAGCAGTAAAATAATTAGTCCAAGTCAACATGGATTTATGAAAGGGAAATCATGTTTGACTAATCTTCTGGATTTTTTTTGCCGCAAGGCTTGGTGTTGGGGCCGCAACTGTTTACCATATATATTAATGATTTGGAAAAGGGAATTAGGAGCAAAACTAATTCATACATACCTACAAATTTAAATTCATCTGATACGTTGGTCAAATAACATGGGCACCTTCTTGCTTTTTTTGAGACATGGATTTTTAAAATGTGAATGTCTCATAGCAACACATTTGTGCGTCAGCAGTATTTTGTACCAACCCCCACAATTTCAAACAATTCTAAATTGAACTTCTTAAACAAGGAAAACAATTTTTATTTACATCATTTTGTGTGGCTGTCAAGGTGGCTGTGTTGACTGTAATTATGAGACTGCCGGGCTGTATCACTGTGAATGGCGGTGGCTGTGTGTTTTAATGCAAGTGTGAAAAGGAGAGTAAATTTAAAGAGACAATGTGAGAACCATCAGGGTTTCATCCAAGAACCAATTTAAAGGCAAGGTTCCATCAATTACAGTATTTTAATTGAAAATCTTACTCTTAATATTCTTCCTAATTAGGCTTTTTGTGTTCCCTCTTGAACCTTGTGTCTCCCAGAGCCTCTGGGGGGTTCTGGAGATACAATACTCCAATCTTGAGGCAAATAACCATCTTTAAAACTGGCATTGCCTCTGCCTTTAATTCTACATTCTCCGAGGATGCTGGATGCCGCGACAATCTCTTGCAACAAGTACAGAAAGGCAGTCAACTGCAAAAAGATCAAAGAGAGGAAAGAGTATGGAAGGGAAAGGCTTTTCAGAATCAGAATCAGATTTTATTTGCCAAGTATGTTTTGCAACATACGAGGAATTTCATTGGCCAGGTCAGTCATACAATTAAAAGCAACAGCACTCAAAACACATTTTAATACGGACATTCACCAGTGACTCCTACACATTCCTCACTGTGATGGAAGGCGAAATAAAGTTCAAGTCCCTTCCTTTTATTCTTCCTCGGTCGGGGGCCTCAAGCCCCCCGTTCAAACTCCGTTAAATGGTGAACTCCTCTTGGTCTCCAGGCCTATAGTGCTGCACAAATCACTGCACCACATGCATCTATTTATTCCCTTTTCACATGGTTCATGCAGCTGGATATTAACTTGCCGACATGGAAAGAGATGCATTCATCATTCAATAGTTCAGACTTGTGTTAGAGAGTAGTGCGTTCGGCCGAACGCACTATGGGAACTTCACTTGCCCCCCTGCAGGAACTATACATCAGGAGGTGCAACTCCAGAGCCAACAATATCATGAGAGACCCCTTCCTTCCACCCCTGCAACGGACTGTTCCAGCTGCTACGGTCAGGCAAACGCCTCCGTTGCCATACGGTGAGAACGGAGAGGTTGAGAAGGAGTTTCTTCCCAGAGGCCATTCGGACTGTAAACGCCTATCTCACCAGGGACTAACTCTACTGAACGTTTTTCCTTCCATTATTTATAAAATAATATGTGTGTTATGATTGTGTTTATAGTTGTTTGGTTGTTTGTCTTTTGCACAAAAGTCCGCGAGCATTGCCACTTTCATTTCACTGCACATCTCGTATGTGTATGTGACAAATAAACTTGACTTGACTTGACTTCTGGGTGAATTAACGGGCTGCTTGATGGGCTGAGGGTAATCGAGATTGGCTGATTGTCGTTCATTTGGAAGAACTGATGGAATTTCTTATGGAAAAGCTGATGAATTGACTACGGGATGAGCTGGTGGGCTCGAGGATTGCTGGATGAGTGTTCCAGAAACATAGAAAATAGGTGCAGGAGGAGGCCATTTGGCCCTTCGAGCCAGCACCGCCATTCATTGTGATCATAGCTGATCAGCCCCAATCGATAATCCGTGCCTGCCTTCTCCCCATATCCCTTGATTCCACTAGCCCCTAGAGATCTATCTAACTCTCTCTTAAATCCACCCAGTAATTTGGCCTCCACTGCCCTCTGTGGCAGGGAATTCCACAAATTCACAACTCTCTGGGTGGAAAAGATTTTTATCACCTCAGTCTTAAATGGCCTCCCCTCTGTTCTAAGACTGTGGCCCCTGGTTCTGGACTCACCCAACATTGGGAACATTTTCCTGTATCTAGCTTGTTCAGTCCTTTTATTCATTTATATGTTTCTATAAGATCCCCTTGCATCTAACAAGAGTGTTTTATTGTCATGTAGAACAATTTCCCACATCTAGCTTGTCCCAGATAGAACAATTAAATTCTTACTTTCAGCAGCACAACAGAATCTGTAAACATAGTACACTGTAAACAATATGATAAGATGTCCCCTCATCCTTCTAAACTCCAGTGAATACAAGCCTAGTCTTTTCAATCTTTCCTCATATGACAGTTCTGTTAGGTTATTTGATGGTTAGGACAGGTTTAGAGGGGTATGGGCCAAATGCGGGCATGTGGGACTAGTGTAGATGGGACATGTTGGCCAGCGTGGGCAAGTTGAGCTGAAGAGCCTGCTTCTACGCTGTGAGACTCTATGACTAGGTGATCTGTTGAGGCTGGTGGTATGCCATGAGGAACAATGGGCATGGACCTTTGTAAACCACCACCTGGTTGAGTCTCCTTGAGTCACCATCGGCATTGATAACATCCGTCAAGGGTTGATGATCTGCAAAAAACAAGTTGGTCTAATTCTTGTTCTCTCATGCGATACAGGCAGCAGATCTGAACTGCCTGTGTTTGCCCTCTTGGCTGTCTTGTCAAATTACGCTGGAGATTAGAGTCACTCCTGAAACAAACAGTGCCTTGTGATCCACAGGGGAAAAATAAAATCTAAATGCAGAACAATGGGTGGTTTAAATCAAAGAAAATGATACAAAGAGGCCATTAGAGCAATACCGATCTAGGAAACTGAGAGCAGATTTTACAATGCATTTAAACCTCTCCCATTTTTATGAGATGCATTCCTGGAATATGTAGGAAGTTTATTGTAACCTAGTGCCCTAGTGGATTAAGGGCGGCATGGTGGTGCAGCGGTAAAGTTGCTGCCTTACAGTGGGTGCTGTCTGTACGGAGTTCGTATGTTCTCTCCGTGACTGAATGGGTGTTCTCCGAGATCTTCGGTTTCCTCCCACACTCCAAAGACATAGAGGTTTGTAGGCTTGGTATAAGTGTAAATTGTCCCTTGTGTGTGTAGGATGGTGTTAGTGTGCGGGGATCGCTGGTCAATGCGGACGCGGTGGGCCAAAGGGCCTGTTTCCGCGCTGTATTTCTGTAAGAAATAGAAGCAAGGATAAGCCATCTAAGTTCACACCACCATCAGTAAGATTATTGTTGATCCTGCAACTCAACACCTTATTCCCACATTCTCTCCATTATCCTTCATCCTTTTCGTATTTGAAAACAAGTATCTCTCCTTTCAAGGACTCGACTTCCACCATCTCACGCGATCAAGAATTCCAAGATTCCCAGCCCTTGAGTGAAGAAACTGCTCCTTGTCTCATTACTAAATGTCATGACCCATATTCTGAGACTTTGGCCCTCGGTCTAGATCACCAGACCAGCCGCAATCTCCACCCATGAGTCCAATCTAAACAGAGATAGACACAAAATGCTGGAGTAACTCAGTGGGTCAGGCAGCATCTCTGGAGAAAAGGAATAGGTGACGTTGCAGGTCGGAAGCCTTCTTCAGACTGCGTTCTGACACTCTGCTTCTTCTTCTTGCGTATGGCGTGCACAGTCTAAAGTTGTAGGACAACTTGTTCTATTTGATCTTATTTGACTGTGCACACCGGGTTGATTGCATTTGTCGAAACAGGGCGAACCACGTGAAGGTTGCAATCTCCCACCCCGCGTTCTGACACCAAAGAGCAAAATGTCCAACGTAGATACAATAATAAATATATCGCCATTTGCATTAGTTGTGTGCAGTTAACATATCACAATTTCACACAATGTACATAAGACAGCAGTTATTTGACAAATACTCTGCAGTTCGTGCAGGAGATCTTGTCGACGAATATTCTGGACCCACTGTTGACATCTGAAATTACAGGAGATATCATTTAGGATTAACTAATAAGAAAAAAGATGATCATAACTACATGCCTGAACAATGGATGGTATATCACTTAAATGCAATTGTTTTCAGTTGTGTGGAGAGACCTGTATATTGAAGATGCTTTTTGCCTCTAATATGTCAATTTACCTTAAATGTAGAAGAGCTTATTAAAATCTTCTTACAAAGACCATTAAGTATTTTCTTTCTATCCTCTTTTGGACCCAAGGCATAGCAGAGCTGCCAACTCTCACGAAGAGGTAAGGGAGGGAGAGAGGGAAGGGAGGGAGAGAGGGAAGGGAGGGAGATCGAGAGAAGAGAGGGAGAGAGAGAGAGATCGAGAGAAGAGAGGGAGAGAGAGATCGAGAGAAGAGAGGGGAGAGAGAGATCGAGAGAAGAGAGGGAGAGAGAGATGGAGAGAAGAGGGGAGAGAGAGATCGAGAGAAGAGAGGGGAGAGAGAGATCGAGAGAAGAGAGGGAGATCGAGATAAGATATGGAGAGAGATAGAGATCGATAGAAGTTAGTGAGAGCTATGATCGAGAGAATCTGTTCAGATATATCTCATCGTAAAGAGTTGACGTTTTTATATGCTATTTTTTCTTCTCCTTTTTCTTTTTCTTTTCCCCCTTTTTTCTCTTTCCCTTTTTTCTCTTTCTCCTTTTTTCTCTTTCTCTTTTTCTCTTTCTCCTTTTCTCTTTCTCCTTTTTTTTTTTTTTTTTTTCTTTTCCGTTTGCACCATTCTACGTCCCGTCCCATTCCGACCAAAGATTAAGAGCAGTAGTCCTCTCGTATCTTGATTGCGCCGTCGCCGAAACCCCCGGCCCACCATTGACCAAAGATGATAGAGCAGAGTTGTATAATATTTGATTGCACCCTTCTTCACGGCGGGCTTGTGATCTTTGCTTGTGATGGATGTCTCGACAATTCGAGGGACATAACGGGTAACAGCCGCCGCGTTCTCGGACTTGAATCTGAGCTCGAAAAATCCCGTGGTCACTGGGCCTAATGTGTCCCACGGGCCATATTGTGGAGACCAATCCCTTACAAGAACAAAACCAAAAACGTACAGAAGTGTTAAAATTGTCTTTATTATTATGGTAAATAAAGATCTATTAAAAATAAGTCTAATAACTTTCTAATGTACCGACAAACCTAGTTTCCCAATGGCCGTTGATGGGAGAACAGAAAATAACATTTTCACCACAGAATATCGACTGAAAATAATAATATTTTCTCACCTTTCTTTTTTATTGAGGAACCTAAAGAATGACAGGTCGGGTCGTTTAGATTTACGATTAGAACAATTGATAGCAGAGCAGTGATGTGAAGATTTAGATCAAAGATCTCTGCTATAAGATCTTTGATTTAGATAAGGACGCCATCACAGTGTGGGGGAAGCCCAATAAAATGCCTCAAAAATGGCGTCGACAATCACACACGTCATACTACGCGTTTTTCGAGGAGTGGTCTATCTTGCTCCTCTATAATCTTGTGGCTAAAGGGATCAGGGGGTATGGAGAGATGGCAGGTACAGGATACTGAGTTGGATGATAAGCCATGTTCCTATGATGTCCTCATATCAATATCCAATAGACAACAGGTGCAGGAGTAGAGGCCATTCGGCCCTTCCAGCCAGCACCGCCATTCAATGTGATCATGGCTGATCATCCACAATCAGTACCACATTCCTGCCTTCTCCCCTGACCCTCTCTCGCTATCTTTAAGAGCCCTATCTAGCTCTCTCTTGAAATAATTCTCTCGATGGCCGACCCATAATTATTAAACAGTGTGTGTGTGTGTGTGTGTGTGTGGCCCCTGGTTCTAGACTCCCCCAACATCGGGAACATGTTTCCTGCCTCTAGCATGTCCAAACCCTTAATAATCTCATATATGTCTCAATGAGATGCCCTCTCATCCTTCTAGACTCCAGAGTGTACAAGCCCAGCCGATCCATTCTCTCGGCATATGACAGTCCCGCCATCCCGGGGATTAACCTGGTGAACCTACGCTGGGCTCCCTCAATAGCAAGAATGTCCTGCCTCAAATTAGGGGACCAAAACTGCACACAATACTCCAGGTGTGGTCTCACCAGGGCCCTGTACAACTGCAGAAGGACCTCTTTGCTCCTATACTCAACTCCTCTTGGGATGGGGAGAGGGGGTAAGTTGTGTATTTGTTTGCGAGACTGGGGGATAATCTTGTCTGAGAATGGTGAGGACTTAAAGGGTTCATTCTGCCCCCTGAAGTGTGGATTCTTCTCTCTCTCCCTCCCTCTCTCTCCCTCTCCGTGTCTCTCTCTCCGTCCCCCTCTCTCTCTCCCTCCTTCCTTCCCCCTGTTTCTCTCTCGCCCTCCGCCCCCCTATCTCTCTCCACCTCCACCTCTCTCTTGCTCTCCCCCCTCTCTCCGTCCCTCTCTCTCCCTCTCTTCACCCCTACCCTCCTTCCCTCTCTCCCTTTCTCCCTCCCCCTCTCCCCTTCCCTCTCTCCTCCTCCCTTCCTCCTTCCCCCTCTCTATCTCTCTCTCTCTCTCCCTCGCCTCCCCGTCACTCTCTCTCTCTCCCTCCCTCCCTCCCTCCTTCCACCTCTCTCTTTCTCTCCCTACCTTCCCCAGGGTATTCAGTCGCTAGGAGCAAAGAGGTCCCCCTCATACAGCGTCATCTGTTGCCATGGGAGGACGGGGGCTACTGATTGGCCACACGACCCCCTCATACAGCGTCATCTATTGCCATGGGAGGATGGGGACTACTGATTGGCCACACGACCCCCTCATACAGCGTCATCTGTTGCCATGGGAGGACGGGGGCTACTGATTGGCCACACGACCCCCCCTCATACAGCGTCATCTGTTGCCATGGGAGGATGGGGGCTACTGATTGGCCACACGACCCCCTCATACAGCGTCATCTGTTGCCATGGGAGGACGGGGGCTACTGATTGGTCGCCAAGTGCTGCAGCCTCACAATGGGCGTCTCCTTTCCCCCGCACCCCGCCCTCCCCATTGGCCAGCGCTGGTCCCGTCCTGTGACCTGATTAGTCGTCTTCTCCGCCGCTGACGTCACCTGTCGCCAAGGGAGGAAGCGGGGGCGCTGATTGGCCGTCACGTACAGCGCCCTCCCCCATCCCTTGAGTGTCCGTCCCCTCCCTCCAGCAACAGCTGATTGGACGCTGAGTGAAGGCGCGGTGTATGCGGTGGGCAATCAGCGCCTGCCCGCGCAAACCCACCTGGCAACAGATGACGCTCTATGAGGGGGTCGTGTGGCCAATCAGTAGCCCCCGTCCTCCCATGGCAACAGATGACGCTGTATGGGGGGGGGGGTCGTGTGGCCAATCAGTAGCCCCCGTCCTCCCATGGCAACAGATGACGCTGTATGGGGGGGGGGGTACACAGTGACCAATCAGTAGCCTCCGTCCTCCCATGGCAACAGATGACGCTGTATGGGGGATCGTGTGGCCAATCAGTAGCCCCCGTCCTCCCATGGCAACAGATGACGCTGTATGGGGGGGAGGGTCGTGTCCATTCACTCAGCACATAACCGTCTATCTCTCCCTCCCTCTCCCCCTCTCTCTCTCCCTCTCTCTCCCATTCGAGACAGAGCCTTCTAGTGGTGACTGCAGGACACAACAGGAGAGAGAGCAGGGGGCGAGAGGGGGGTAGACAGAGAGAGGAGAGAGAGAAGGAGAGAGAGAGAGAGGGGAGAGAAGGAAAGAGAGAGGGGTAGAGAGGGAAGAGGGGA
>NW_022630238.1:0-2500 GCF_010909765.2 Amblyraja radiata
GCACTCTGTGGCAAATGAGTTACACAGATTACTACCCTCTGACTAAAGACATTCCTCCTCACCTCCTTTCTAAAAGAGCGCCCTTTAATTCTGAGGCCATGGCCTTTGGTCCTAGACTCTCCCACCATTGGAAACAACCTTCCCACATCCACTTTATCTATGCCTTTCAATGTCCAGTAAGTTTCAATGAGGGACCCTTCAACCTTCTAAACTACAGTGAGTACAGTCCCAGTGCTTATCATATGCTAACCCACTCATTCCTGCAATCATTCTTGTGAATGCTGGTGAAAGCAAAATATCATATTTTATTTGCATTATGAGCACTATAGAGTTTGTGCCTGACTGTTCAGTAGCAGATTATGTGGGTGAAACATATATTGCATATCTTCTGCACATTTATTTGTTAAAACATCCTGATTTGCAAACCTGTGGCGATCACTTGAATACAGGAGTCATTTTAATCACTAAATGAAAAACTCCCCAAGAATGGCACTGACCAATGCATCAATCTCAATGGGACATTAAATGTAGCAATACCACTTGATGCTGCTCTATTAAAACCAACAATTTAACTAGGATTCCGTAGGCTCACAAAAAATATAAATGTGTGTACGTTGCATTTCACACCAACTATTATGCAGATGTTTGCTTGTCTATTAACTAACTGTTGGCAGAGGTGAATTGTGCAGCGATTCTTGCAGCCGACCCAGTGCTAGACCGAAGATAATTCAGAGGAGTAAAAAACACAGTGGGGCATCCATCTTGTTCAAACTGGAAGAGAAAACTTTATTGACACACATGCGCACACATCAATAACAGTACCTCTCCTTGGCTGTTATCATTGTCAGTTATTCACTACCTGCATCAAGTGTGTCTGAGTAACAATACAACATTAAGATTAACTTCTTTACAATTGAGAGCATATTTTTCATATATGTCAACACCACCACTTGCTCCCGCATTGTTATCTTAACTCAAAATAAAACATCCTAAGGTTTTCTACCTTACATCATGTAGACTTTTACATACATGGTTACTCTCCAAACATAAACTTTGCAAACTCCATCAACTTAAATTGTGTTGCAGGTTTTGTCATCAAATCTGCTACCATCTGGTCTGTTGGGCAATACTCCAAACTTATTTTGCCATGATAAACAGTGGACCTCACAAAGTTATATTTTATGTCCACATGCTTACACCTCTGTCTACTTACAGGATTCTTTGCTAACGAAATTGTACCCTGGTTATCCTCATAAACCTTGGGTGTTGGGTACTGATGTCCATCAATACCTTCTAGTAGTTGTACTAGGTACATACACTCCTGTAGTGTTGCGGCTAACGCCATATACTCAGCCTCACAAGTTGACAGTGCAACGGTGGGCTGCTTTTTGGTTTTCCATGAAATCAAAGGACCATTTTTGTTTAGGCTTACACAATAACCGGTTGTACTACGTCTGTCGGTTACATCTGCATCACTGTACGCTTGTAACGCCAGTTTCTCATCGTCACATTTCTTGTAACACAACTCTTTCTCAATTGTGCCTCTCAGATATCTCAGTACATGTTTTACAGTAGCCCATTGCTCTTCCGTCGGCTCAGTAAAGTACTGTGACAGTTTACTTACTACAAAACTGAGATCGGGTCTTGTGCAAGTAGTCAAATAGATTAGGCTACCTACTACCTCTCTGTATTTTCTGACATCAGTCATCATTTCTGCATCATCAGTGTAGTTCAATTTTCGTTCACAAGGTGTCGCCCTCGGTTTACAATCTTGCATATCAAACCTTTCAAGTATTTTCTCCACATATTTCTTCTGTGACATTCTCACACAGTTATCACTCTGGTCAAAATCAATGCCAAGAAAATGTTTCAGTTTGCCCATGTCTTTCATCTTGAATTTGGCTGTGAGCATCTCCTTCACAGCTTTCAGTGCCTTTTCATCACTGGCAGCAATAATTAAGTCATCGACCCATATTATCATGATCACTTTCTCATTTTCTGTTTCCCTTGTGTAAACACAATGATCAGCTGGGTTTTGCACAAAGTCGTTTTCAGTCAGATACTCGTGTAGCATTTTGTTTCAATTTCTACCCGACTGTTTTAACCCATAAAGTGACTTTTCTAGCTTATACAACAACTTTTCATTTGCGCTGGATTTTACATCATAACCTTCTGGCTGTTCCATGTAAATCTCGCAATCTATTGGTGCATGTAGGTAGGCAGTTTTGACATCCATCTGATGTAAAATCAGGTTTTCCTGTGCTGCTTTTTGCATCATCACTCTGATACTGGTCAGGTTAGCAGTAGGAGAAAATGTCTCCTCATAGTCTACACCCAATTTTTGACTGTATCCTTTGGCTACATACCGTGCCTTGTATTTATCAGATCCATCCTCATTGTTCTTGATTGCATATACCCATCTACCCCCCACTGCTTTCTTACCCTCAGGCAAGTTGGTTAGGGTAAATGTGTCATTTTCTCTCAGCGACTGCATTTCCTC
>NW_022630238.1:7500-31603 GCF_010909765.2 Amblyraja radiata
CCTCTCCTCTCCTCTATTCCCTTCTCCACTCCACATCTCCACTCTCCTCCCCTCCTTCTCCCTCTCTTCTCCCCTCCCCTCAAATCCAGCACCAAAGATAATTGTAATATAGTGGAGGTGAGCGATTCCCCTCTCCTCTCCCCTCCTCCTCTTTACTTCCCTCCCTCTCCCTCTCTCTCCCCTCCCCACAAATGCAGCACTAAAGATAACTGGAATAAGGTGTAGGTGAGAGATTGTCACCTCCCCTCTCTCCTCTCCTCTACTCTTCGCTCCCGTCCTCTTCACCTCTTCACCTCTTCACCTCTCTCCTCCACCCATCCCATCTCTGCCCGTCGCTTCTCCTCGCATCTCCTGTCCTCCCCTCTCCACTCCCATCCATTCCCCCTCTCCTCCCCTCTCCACTCCCACTCTCCTCCCCTCTCCACTCCCATCCACTCCCCCTCTCCTCCCCTCTCCATTCCCCCTCTCCTCCCCTCTCCACTCCCATCCACTCCCCCTCTCCTCCCCTCTCCATTCCCCCTCTCCTCCCCTCTCCACTCCCATCCACTCCCCCTCTCCTCCCCTCTCCATTCCCCCTCTCCTCCCCTCCACTCCCATCCACTCTCCCTCCCTCTCCACTCTGCCCCTCTCCTCTCCCCACCACCCTCTCCTCTGCTCTCCCCTCCAAACTCCCCTCTCCTCACCATCCCGCTCTCATCTCCTCTCCTCTTTCCTCCACTCACATCTCCTCCCCTCTGCTCCCTTCTCATCTCCTCTGCAACCAACTCCCCTCCTCTCCTTCCCCTCCTCCCCTCTCCTGCTCTCTCTTCTCCTCTCATCTTCCCCTCTCCTCTTCCCATCTCTCCTATCCCATCCCCTCCACCCCTATCTTCTCCTCTTCTCCTCTCCTCCCATCCCCTACCCTCCCCTACCCTCTCCTCTCCTATCCTGTTCTCTCTTCTCCTTCCATTACATATTACATATTACAAAAAAACATATTTGTAATATGGTGGTGGCGAGAGATTGTCGCCTTTTTCTCTCCTCTCCCCTCCCCTCTCATCCCCTCCTCTCCTCTCCCCTCTACTCTCCCCTCCCTCTCCTCCCCTCATATTCCCCGCATATCCTCCCCTCCCCTCCCATCCTCTCTCCTCTCCTCCCTATCCCTCTTCTATCCTCTCCCCTCCTCCCCTTGCTCTCCTCTCCTCACCCTTCTTCTCTCCTCTCCCTCCTCCTCTCCTCTACCCCCCCCCCCCACTATCTCCCTCCCCTCAAATCCAGCACCAAAGATAATTGCAATATAGTGGAGGTGAGAGATTGTTCTCCACTACCCACCCACTCCTATACTATCCACTCATCTCCTCTCACGCCTCCCCTCCCCTCGCCTCCCCTCATTCACTCTACTCCACACATATCCTCTCTTCCCCTCTCCTCCCCTCCCTTCCTCGTTGCTCCCTCTCCCCTCTTCTCTCCCATCCTCTCTCCTCAACCTCTCCCCTCCCCTCTCCACTCCTCTCCTCTCATCTCCTTTCCAGCTCGCCACCCCTTCTTTCCTCTTCACGCTTCTCCTCCCCTCTTCACACCTCCCCTCCTCTCTCCTCCCCACTCCTCTCCTCTCATCTCCTCTCCAGCTCTCCTCCCCTTCTTTCCTCTTCACGCTTCTCCTCCCCTCTTCACACCTCCCCTCCTCTCTCCTCCCATCTCTCCCCTCCCCTCAAAACCAGCACCAAAGATAATGGCAAAATGGATAGGTGAGAGATTGTCTCCTCTTCACTCCCCTCCCCTCTCCTCTTCACCCTTCCCCTCTTCTCTCCTCTCCTCCCTCCTCTCTGCTCCCCTCAATCTCCCGCTCCCCTTCATTTACACATAGAGTGGTGAATCTGTGGAATTCTCTGCCACAGAATGTAGTTGAGGCAAGTTCATTGGCTATATTTAAGAGGGAGTTAGATGTGGCCCTTGTGGCTAAAGGGATCAGGTGGTATGGAGAGAAGGCAGGGATAATAATAATAATAATAATACATTTTATTTATGGGCGCCTTTCAAGAGTCTCAAGGACACCTTACAAAAATTTAGCAGGTAGAGGAGGAAAAACATGTAAGGGGAATGAAATAAATAGTAGAGACATGATAGTACACAAAGTAAAGACAGAATTCAATTCAAAACAGTATGAGGCAATTAATGCACAGATGAAAAGGGAGGGGGGCGTGGAGCTAAGGATAGGCAGAAGTGAAGAGATGGGTCTTGAGGCGGGAGTGGAAGATGGTGAGGGACACGGAATTGCGGATCAGTTGGGGGAGGGAGTTCCAGAGCTTGGGAGCTGCCCTGGAGAAGGCTCTGTCCCCAAAACTGCGGAGGTTGGACTTGTGTTGGGATGGGATACTGAGTTGGATGATCAGCCATGATCATATCGAATGGCGGTGCAGGCTCGAAGGGCCGAATGGCCTCTACTCCTGCATCTATTTTCTATGTTTCTATGTTTCATCTCCCCCCCTCTCTCCTCTCTCCGTTTCTCCACTAATCCCCTCCTCTCTCCTTCCCTCTCTCTCCCCTCACAACTAGCACCAGATAATTGCAAAATGGACTTGGTGAGAGATTGTCTCCTCTCCTCTATCCTCTCCTCTCTTCTCATCTCCTCCCCTCACATTTCCTCCACATACCCTCCTCTCTCCCCTCCTTTCCTCTCACCTCCCCTCTCCCCTCCTTTCCTCTCCTCCCCTTTCCTCTCCTTTCCTCTCCTCTCCTCCCTGCTTCTCTTGTAAATCCTGGCCAAAATAAAGCAGATTCATGCATTCAAAAGACCTTTTAGCCATTTGTGTATAAGAAGCCACAGGCTGCTAGCTGGTGCCAGGAAGTCTGGGTCCCAGATCAGTAGCTCAGATAAGGAAGGTCCAAGGATATTTGTAATTGTTAGTATGTAGGAGAATCTTGGAGAGGAACTGCATTGTATTGTAAATGCATGAATTTGATTGGATTGCTGCAAAGGGATTGTAAATAATGTAAATAATGTTGCAAGACAGTTACTCTGCTGTTTGTTGCTTGGCCATAGTGTTAAAACCTGGCAGAATTGTTTTGTGTTCCAGGGTAAATGTCCTCACTGCCCTGCTTCTCTCTCCCCCTTCCCCTCAAATCCAGCACGAAAGTTAACTAATATAGTGGAGGCGAGAGATTGGTCTCTCCTCCCCTCTCCTCTCCTCTCCTCTCCTCTCCTCCCCTCCCCTCCCCGCCCCCCCCCCCCCCCCCCCCCCCTCCCCTCCCCTCCCCTCTCCTCCCCTCCCCTCCCCTCCCCTCCCCTCCCCTCCCCTCCCTTCAACTCCCCTTTCCGTTCTCCAACCCTCTCCTTTCCTCTGCTTCCCTCACCTCCCCCTCCTTTCTCTCCTCTCGCCCCATCCCCGCTTTTCTTGCGCCTCCTCTCCTCTCCTCTCACCTCCCCTCAGCACCAAATTGGTGGTGGAGAGATTGTCTCCTCTCCTCCTTACCTCTCCCTTCCTCCCCTCTCTTCTTGCCACCCCCCTCCCTTCTTCTCCCTCTCCTCCCCACTCCTCTCCCGTCCTGTTCTCCCCTCTGCTCTCCTCTCCCCCCTCCCCTTTTCTCTCCTCTCCCCTCTCAACTCCTCACCTTTCCTCCCCACTGCTAACCTCCTCCCACATCTCCTCTCCTCTCCCCTCATCCCCTCCCCTTTCAACCCCCTCCTCTCTCCCTCCACCCTCTCCCTCTCTCTTCCCCTCCCCTCAAATAAGCACCAAAGATAATTACGATATGGTGGACATGAGAGATTGTCTCCTCTCCTCTGCTCTCCTCTCCTCTCCTCTCCTCTCCTCTCCTCTCCTCTCCTCTCCTCTCCTCTCCTCTCCTCTCCTCTCCTCTCCTCTCCTCTCCTCTCCTCTCCTCTCCTCTCCCTTCAACTCCCCTTTCCGTTCTCCACCCCTCTCCTTTCCTCTGCTTCCCTCACCTCCTATCCCCTCCTCCCTTCTCCACTACCCTCCAGTGTCCTCCTCTGCTTTCCTCGTCCCTCCTCCCATCTCCCCCCTCCGCCTCTCCTCTCATCCCCCCTCTCTCCTACCCTCCCTCTCCCTCCACTCCTCTACGCCCCTCTCTCATCTCAGGCTGCAGGAGGATCGGGTCTGGGAACTTAATATTCAGGGTTATACATCCTATAGAAAGGACAGGCAGGTGGGCAGAGGAGCTCTGCTGGTGAGGAATGGAATTCAGTCCCTTGTGAGGGAAGACATAGGGACTGACGAGATAGAGTCACTGTGGATTGAGTTGAGGAATTGCAAAGGCAAGTAGTCACTAATTGGTGTTATCTACAGACCCCCAAATAGTAGCCGGGATATAGGGTGTAAGTTACAGCAGGAGTTAAAACTGGCATGTAACAAAGGTAAGGCCACTGTGGTGATGGGGGATTTCAATATGCAGGTAGACTGGGAAAATCAGCTTGGTTCAGGACCTCAAGAAAGAGAGTTTGTAGAATGCCTCTGAGATGGTTTCAATATAATTATGGAGAGGGTCAGAACTGGACCTAGGGTTGAGATTTTTGATTGGAGAAAGGCTAACTTTGAGGAGATGCGAAATGATTTAAAAGGAGTAAATTGGGACAGTTTGTTTTATGGGAAAGATGTGGAAGAGAAATGGAGGACATTTAAAGGGGAAATTTTAAGAGTACAGAATCTTTATGTCCCTGTTCGGTTGAAAGGAAATAGTAAAAATTGGAAAGAGCCATGGTTTTCAAGGGAAATTGGACACTTGGTTCAGAAAAAGAGAGGGATCTACAATAGTTATAGGCAGCATGGAGTAAATGAGGTGCTTGAGGAGTATAAAGAATGTAAAAAGAATCTTAAGAAAGAAATTAGAAAAGCTAAAAGAAGATATGAGGTTGCTTTGGCAAGTAAGGTGAAAGTAAATCCAAAGGTTTCTACAGCTATATTAATAGCAAAAGGATAACGAGGGATAAAATTGGTCCATTGGAGAAACAGAGTGGGCAGCTATCTGCAGAGCCAAAAGAGATGGGGGAGATATTGAACAATTTATTTTCTTCGGTATTCACCAAGGAGAAGGATATTGAATTATGTGAGGTAAGGGAAACTAGTAGAGTAGCTATGGATACTATGAGATTCAAAGAAGAGGAAGTACTGACACATTTCCTCCGCTATCGGGTATATGAACGGTCCCTCCAGAGGCTAGGGCACTATTCAATCCCCTTTACACCATTATGGACATTGAACTTTGTCTGAGGTAATGATGTATAAAATAGTGCTACAATGCTGATCAATGCATTCTTCTCTCTCTATTTTCCACTTTTCTCTATTATTCGCATGAGTCACACAACGCACGAACAGGTCCTTCTGCCCAATCTGTCAACGACGATCAATGTACACCATTCACATTAGTCCCACCTGCCGTTTTTTTGGCGCATGTCAGTTCCTATTTATGTTTGGCCAAATGTATTTTAGATCCTGTGTAGTTTCTACCTCATCTACCACTTTTGGCAGCTAATTTGATATTTGCACCACCCGCTGTACGAATCCATGTAGCGACCTAGCGAGCGATCCTTATGCCCAGTGACCTGTATCATCGCGTTTGAACTGATAAAATCTATAAATGATGTATGTAATCTGTTTGGGTAGCATGCAGAACAATGTTTTTTCACTGTACATCGGTACATGTGCCAATAATATCCCTAAACCTGAACCTAAAACCTAAAGCGCCTGTCATCTCCATTGTTTACAACACCATGAAACCAGCGACATGTCACATAGGTTGCAGAAACATTGCATCATCCCTTTTGAGGATGCAACAAGTAAAATGGACGGGAGAGCCAGTGGATGTAGTGTACCTGGACTTTCAGTAAGCATTTGTTAAGATCTCACACAGGAGATTAGTGGCTACAATTTTAGCACATGGTATTGGGGTTGGATATTGACATGGATAGAGAATAGGACCACAGCTATTTATAAAATATACTAGACTGAGTGGGACCTGTTGGGTCCCAGCTTCACACGGGAGGGGTGGTCCCCCAACGCAATATACCACTTATCCACAAATTCCAATATTGCTAGCCAGTGGGGGCTGACTTTCTGGAGCGCTAGCATGGTTGTTGTGGGCTGAAAGGGCTGGTTTCCAGAGGGCTAGTATAGACATTGTGGGCCGAATTGAATCTTGGGCTTGCAGCTCAGGCGCTGAAGCCTGGCAGCTCAATCACTGAACCCTGGCAGCTCAGTCACTCAGGCCTGGCAGTTCAGTCACTCAGGCATGGCAGGCTAGCAGCTCGGTAACTGAGGCCTGGCGGGCTGGCAAATGAGAAACTGCCAGACCTTCTGCCGAAAACAGGTGACAGCCTCTGTGAGATAGATTAGGTAGAGGGTGGACAATCAATTTTAGCAATTTCATCTTTTTTGCAGATCACAGCAATGAAGGAGGAAAGTCTATCCTTACGTAAATCTCTGGAGCGCTAGTATGGGTGTTGTGCACTGACTGGACTGGTTTCCAGAGGGCTAGTATGGACAGGACATTGTGGACTGAATTGATTCTTGGACTAGCAGTTCAGTGAGTCATGGCTGGTGGGCTGGCAGTTCACTAAGTTACGGCTGGTGGGCTGGCACTTCAGTCACTTCTGGCTGGTGGACTGGCAGTTCACTTACTCATGGCTGGTGTGCTGGCGATCCACTCACTCACGGCTGGTGTGGTGGCAGTTCACTCAGTCACCCTTCCTCCCTTCACCCACCCCCACTGCTCCTTGCCATTCCCCTCTCCCCCACACATTCAGTACATCTACCCTCAACCACCCCCCAAGCATTCTTAGTGGCTCTCCGACAGCGCAGCCATTCCTGCCTATTAGGTTCCCATTGTGAAGAAGAACACGCGGCATGGCAAGTGCAAAAAAGGATTTATTAAACAGTAAAATGTGAATGACTGAAAAAATATCAACAATTTAAATTAGATGAGATTTCTCAAGTTCTTGTTGTGGTCTGCTCCCCACTGCCTCATGATGTCACTTTGCTGGTGATATCAAAAAATGCAATTTTAATATAGAGAGATTGAGTGGTTAAATGTTAACCAAGAAATCTGAGAATTTACCTCAAAAGTCATCATTCAGTGGAGGCCTGCAAGTCCAATCTCACAGCACTTGAAGCGGAGTGCGGCCTGCAAGTCCTACCTCACAGCACTCCAAGCCAGCAAATCCAAATTTTCAGCATTTCAAGCAGAGTGCACACACATGCATTCACACACACACAGACACACACACTCGTACACACACACACACACACACACACACAGACACACACACAGACATACAAACACAAATACATACACACAAACAGTCACAAACACACACTCACACACACTCACACAGCCAGACACACACAAACTTACACAAACACACGGTCACAGACAGACACACAGACAGACATACTGGCAGACACGGAAACACATACACTCTCTCACACACACACACACACACACTCACACACAGACACTAACACATACACAGACACTGACACATACACAGACACTCACAAACATACAGACAGACACACAGACAGACAGATACACACACAGCCAGACACACTCACCGACAGACACACATACAGACACACAGACACAGACACACACACTTACACTCACACACACACAAAGACACACTCACACATACATACAGACAAAAAGAAAGATACAAACACTCACACACCATACCTGTATATATGACTGTAAACATTTCTGAATACTCAAACGGCAGAGCGCAGTGTCTCCACTATAGGCCTTCCGCAGTCAGTCGGACCTAATAAAGTGGTTATTCCTCCCAGCCACAGTTGCCAAACCACAGTTGCGAAAGGACAGTTGAAAAACCACATGCCAGCCCAAGAATCCATTCGGCCCACAATGTCCATACTAGCCCTCTGGAAACAATCCCTTCGGCCCGCAAGACCTATGCTAGCTTTCCAGAAAGCCCCCCCCCCCCACCCACTGGCCAGCAATATTCGAATAGGTGGAGAGACCAGCGTTGGGGGACCAGCCATCCTGTGTGAAGCTGGGACCCAACGGGCCCCACTTAGTCTAGTTTAAAATGAACGCTTTTTATTTACACTGTGGATGTTGTATATACCGACTGTGCGCCAGATGAGGTAGTTGAGTAAGAACACAATTCAAAAACACAATTTCAAATAAACGTTTGGACTTGTAGATAGGGGAGGCTTAGAGTAAGAAAGGGATTGAACTCGGCAAATATTCAAGCTTTGATTGGCTATTTTAGATGGTGTGGTCAAGTTGGGCCTTAGGGCGTTTCATTACTCTTTGACGTTATGACTCTTGGTGCTGCCTGACTTGTCTCCATCAATTTCTGTGTACGTTGGGGTATTGTATTCAAACAGCGCATCACATTTCAGCAAAGCTGTAAAATCATCAGAGAGCGGTTACAAACGAATAACTACAGGGGCGAGAAGATGATGTGTTGAAGAGACATGCGTCACTCCGTGTGAACTTATCGTCGAGACATGTCGGGATCTTCCCTCGATTTCTGGAGGATTCGGCAATAAAGAGGCCAGGAAGATGCACTCGGAGGTTCACCGCTTTACCGGGAAAATGAGAAGGGCGGGAGTTCCATACCTGAACCAACGACTATTGTGGGTCAGTCAATAATAATTTGTCATGGAATCCATTTTACCGCAATTCATCACATCTTATTATTCTTATTCGTTTGGTTATTAATTGGAATCTGAACGAAATCCCCAAAGCTCTCGGGAGGCGGGTTTCGCGTTGATCGGGTCAACTGCGGAGACCGGGAATCGAATTGCGGCCGACATGTTGGGAAGTAGCTGGTTTGTCACCATCGTCTACTGAAGAAAGGAGACACAGAGTAGCACTTATTTCTTCAGATCTGGGGAGCGGATTATTGGTGATCTTACGCAGCAAATTACCCCAAGTGGGAGGAGAGAAGTGAGTCAGAGGAGTGAAAACAGTTTAAGTTGAGGCCAAGGACAGGCAGACTTTACTCAGAACTGCTGTAGATTTGGGAGCAACAGCAGCAGCAGTTTAGCAAGAGATACGACTGATTGGCTCTAGCCCAAGTGGGAGGAGAGAAGTGAGTCAGAGGAGTGAAAACAGTTTAAGTAGAGGCCAAGGACCGGCAGTCTTTACTCAGAACTGCTGTAGTTTTGGGAGCAACAGCAGCAGTAGTTTAGCAAGAGATACGACTGATTGGCTCTAGCCCAAGTGAGAGGAGAGGTGAGTCAGTGCCGGGAAAACAGTTGAAAACTGAGGAATTTGGTTTGTAAATTGGTAAATCAGGCAATTTATCAGTCAATTTAAGCAAGACGGCTCTTAGCGAGCGGCAGTGAGTGCCCTGTGAGAAAAGTGTGAGACTTCGGCGAGGAGGCTGCTGAGGAGAGGAGACCACGCAGTACGCTTGAGAGGTAGAGACGAAAGAAGGAGATGTCCGGCAAGCTGATTAAGTGCGATGCTTGCAGTATGTGGGAGGTCAAGGACACCGCTGGTGCCTCTGGCTGCTACAAATGCGAGAAGTGCATCCAGGTAGAGCTCCTGAAGGGCCGTGTTGGGGAACTGGAGAAGCAAGTGGATGACCTCCGGTTCGTCCGAGAAACTGAGTCATTCCTCGACAAGTCCTACAGTAAGATTGTTACACCTAAGGTACTGGAAGAGAGAAGGTGGGAGACAGTGAGAACGGGAGGGAAGCATGGAATGCCGACGACCCCTGGTGTTGTACCGCTTGTGAACAGGTTCACCCACTTAGAAGCTGTCGGAACTGCTGTAGATTTGGGAGGAACAACAGCAGCAGTTTAGCAAGAGATACGACTGATTGGCTCTAGCCCAAGTGGGAGGAGAGGGGTGAAAACAGTTGAAAACTGAGGAATTTGCTTTGTAAATTGGTAAATCAGGCAATTTATCAGTCAATTTAAGCAGGACAGCTCTTAGCGAGCGGCAGTGAGTGAAGTGCCCTGTGAGGGAAGTGCCCTGTGAGTAAAGTGTGAGTCTTTGGCTCGAGAGTCTTCGGCGAGGAGACTACGCTTGAGAGGGAGAGACGAAAGAAGGAGATGTCAGGCAAGCTGATTCAGTGCGATGCTTGCAGTATGTGGGAGGTCAAGGACACCGCTGGTGCCTCTGGCTGCTACCAATGCGAGAAGTGCATCCAGGTAGAGCTCCTGAAGGGCTGTGTTGGGGAACTGGAGAAGCAAGTGGACGACCTCCGGTTCGTACGAGAAACGGAGTCGTTCCTCGACAAGTCCTACAGTACGATTGTTACACCTAAGGTACTGGAAGAGAGAAGGTGGGAGACGGTGAGAAAGGGAGGGAAGCATGGAATGCCAACGTCCCTGCCAACGTCCCCGGGTGGTGTACCTCTTGTAAACAGGTTCATCCGCTTAGAAGCTGTTGGGACAGAAGACATGAGCGGCGGACTGGCTTGCGATGCGAATAGGGCTGTTGAGCCAAAACCAAAAAGGCCTAAGGCAGGCAAGGCCATTGTAGTGGGAGACTCCATCGTGAGAGGTACGGACAGGGGTTTCTGCGGCAACAGACGGGATGCGAGGATGGTGTGCTGCCTTCCCGGTGCCAGGATCCAGGATGTCACGGACAGAGTGCAGAAAATCCTCAAGGGCGAAGGTGAACATCCGGAAGTGGTAGTGCATGTCGGCACAAACGATGTCGGAAAAAAGGGGATGAATATTCTGCAGCGTGACTTTAGAGAGCTCGGAAAAATGTTGAAAAGCAGGACCTCCAGGGTTGTTATCTCCGGTTTGCTTCCAGTTCCCCGTGCTAGCGAGAGCAGGAACAGAGAGATACGGGACCTGAACGTGTGGCTGAGGAACTGGTGCACGGGGCAGGGATTTAGATTCTTAGATCACTGGGATCTGTTTTGGGGTAAGGGGGAACTGTACAAAAGGGACGGATTGCATCTTAACAGGTGTGGCACCAGCATTCTGGCAGGCAGGTTTGCCACTGCTACACGGGTGGCTTTAAACTGAATAAGGGGGGTGGGGTGTTGAATGGGATAGTGGAGGATGGAGTTAAAGGGAAAGGGTTTCTTAAATGTGTGAGCGTAGAGACCGAGGGGTGTAAAATGAGGGTAGAAGAAATAGGTAGCAAGGTGAAAAGTAAAAGTGGCAGGCAGACAAAACCAGGGCAAAAATCAAAAAGGGCCACTTTTCAACATAATTGTATAAGGGGTAAGAGTGTTGTAAAAACAAGCCTGAAGGCTTTGTGTCTCAATGCAAGGAGCATTCGTAATAAGGTGGATGAGTTGAATGTGCAGATAGCTATTAATGACTATGATATAGTTGGGATCACGGAGACATGGCTCCAGGGTGACCAAGGCTGGGAGCTGAACATCCAGGGATATTCAATATTCAGGAGGGATAGACAGAAAGGAAAAGGAGGTGGGGTAGCGTTACTGATTAGAGAGGGGTTTAATGCAATGGAAAGGAAGGACATTAGTTTGGAGGATGTGGAATCGGTATGGGTAGAGCTGCGAAACACTAAGGGGCAGAAAACGCTGGTGGGTGTTGTGTACAGGCCACCTAACAGTAGTGGTGAAGTTGGAGAGGGTATCAAACAGGAAATTAGAAATGCGTGCGACAAAGGCAAAACAGTTATAATGGGTGACTTCAATCTACATATAGATTGGGTGAATCAAATTGGCAGGGGTGCTGAGGAAGAGGATTTCTTGGAATGTATGCGGGATAGTTATCTAAATCAACATGTAGAGGAACCAACGAGAGAGCAGGCTATTTTAGACTGGGTATTGAGTAATGAGGAAGGGTTAGTTAGCAGTCTTGTTGTACGTGCCCCCTTGGGCAAGAGTGACCATAATATGGTTGAGTTCTTCATTAGGATGGAGAGTGACATTGTTAATTCAGAAACAATGGTTCTGAACTTAAAGAAAGGTAACTTTGAGGGTATGAGACGTGAATTGGCCAAGATTGACTGGCAATTAATTCTAAAAGGGTTGACGGTGGTTATGCAATGGAAGACATTTAAAGACTGCATGGATGAACTACAAAAATTGTTCATCCCAGTTTGGCAAAAGAATAAATCAGGGAAGGTAGTGCATCCGTGGATAACAAGGGAAATCAGGGATAGTATCAAAGCGAAGGATGATGCGTACAAATTAGCCAGAAAAAACAGCATACCGGAGGACTGGGAGAAATTCAGAGACCAGCAGAGGAGGACAAAGGGCTTAATTAGGAAAGGAAAAATAGATTATGAAAGAAAACTGGCAGGGAACATAAAAACTGACTGCAAAAGTTTTTATAGATATGTGAAAAGAAAGAGATTAGTTAAAACAAATGTAGGTCCCTTGCAGTCAGAAACAGGTGAGTTGATCATGGGGAACAAGGATATGGCGGACCAATTGAAGAACTACTTTGGTTCCGTCTTCACTAAGGAAGACATAAATAATCTGCCGGAAATAGCAGGGGACCGCGGGTCAAAGGAGTTGGAGGAATTGAGTGAAATCCAGGTTAGCCGGGAAGTGGTGTTGGGTAAATTAAATGGATTAAAGACCGATAAATCCCCAGGGCCAGATAGGCTGCATCCCAGAGTACTTAAGGAAGTAGCTCCAGAAATAGTGGATGCATTAGTAATAATCTTTCAAAACTCTTTAGATTCTGGAGTATTTCCTGAGGATTGGCGGGTAGCAAACGTAACCCCACTTTTTAAGAAGGGAGGGAGAGAGAAAACGGGGAATTACAGACCAGTTAGTCTAACATCGGTAGTGGGGAAACTGCTAGAGTCAGTTATTAAAGATGGGATAGCAGCACATTTGGAAAGTGGTGAAATCATTGGACAAAGTCAGCATGGATTTACAAAAGGTAAATCATGTCTGACGAATCTTATAGAATTTTTCGAGGATGTAACTAGTAGCGTGGATAGGGGAGAACCAGTGGATGTGGTGTATCTGGGCTTCCAGAAGGCTTTCGACAAGGTCCCACATAAGAGATTAGTTTACAAACTTAAAGCATACGGCATTGGGGGTTCAGTATTGATGTGGATAGCGAACTGGCTGGCAAACAGGAAGCAAAGAGTAGGAGTAAACGGGTCCTTTTCACAATGGCAGGCAGTGACTAGTGGGGTACCGCAAGGCTCAGTGCTAGGACCCCAGATATTTACAATATATATTAATGATCTGGATGAGGGAATTGAAGGCAATATCTCCAAGTTTGCAGATGACACTAAGCTGGGGGGCAGTGTTAGCTGTGAGGAGGATGCTAGGAGATTGCAAGGTGACTTGGATAGGCTGGGTGAGTGGGCAAATGTTTGGCAGATGCAGTATAATGTGGATAAATGTGAGGTTATCCATTTTGGTGGCAAAAACAGGAAAGCAGACTATTATCTAAATGGTGGCCGACTAGGAAAAGGGGAGATGCAGCGAGACCTGGGTGTCATGGTACACCAGTCATTGAAAGTGGGCATGCAGGTGCAGCAGGCAGTGAAGAAAGCGAATGGTATGTTAGCTTTCATAGCAAAAGGATTTGAGTATAGGAGCAGGGAGGTTCTACTGCAGTTGTACAGGGTCTTGGTGAGACCACACCTGGAGTATTGCGTACAGTTTTGGTCTCCAAATCTGAGGAAGGACATTATTGCCATAGAGGGAGTGCAGATAAGGTTCACCAGACTGATTCCTGGGATGTCAGGACTGTCTTATGAAGAAAGACTGGATAGACTTGGTTTATACTCTCTAGAATTTAGGAGATTGAGAGGGGATCTTATAGAAACTTACAAAATTCTTAAGGGGTTGGACAGGCTAGATGCAGGAAGATTGCTCCCGATGTTGGGGAAGTCCAGGACAAGGGGTCACAGCTTAAGGATAAGGGGGAAATCCTTTAAAACCGAGATGAGAAGAACCTTTTTCACACAGAGAGTGGTGAATCTCTGGAACTCCCTGCCACAGAGGGTAGTCGAGGCCAGTTCATTGGCTATATTTAAGAGGGAGTTAGATGTGGCCCTTGTGGCTAAGGGGATCAGAGGGTATGGAGAGAAGGCAGGTACGGGATACTGAGTTGGATGATCAGCCATGATCATATTGAATGGCGGTGCAGGCTCGAAGGGCCGAATGGCCTACTCCTGCACCTAATTTCTATGTTTCTATGACACTGGAATTCTCCACCCTGGAGGTTAGATTGTTGGTGATAGAAGTCATAGATCAGTTTTTCAAAGATAGGGAATGGAAAGCTGCATGCAGTTGGCACAGAAGAAGAGTTGTGGTGTGGAGTAAATTGGCCATGGTCATATTAAATTACAGTGTGAGGAGACAGGTGGCCTACTCTTACTCTTGTCCCTTTTGTGTTATGGTTTAAAGGGGCAGAGTGCTTTGGGATGTGATTCTAGAGCAGAGGGTCTCAGCAGCCAGGTCTGAAGGAGATAAGGGAGGAGGTGAGATTTTAATGAGTAAGGCAAAACAAAATATACACCCCCTTCCAGTCCCAGGTCCCGTTCTCACCTCAGCCTTCCTTGCATTTGTTGCTCAAAGATTCCCTGTGGCCTTACACAGACCTTGCCTCTGTCTCTGACATGTAGAGCCCAGTGTTTTCAGTCCGTCTTCCAACTGTAACAAATGTGACATCAGTCAGGGGTGCGACGGGGAAATAAAATTTGACTGTTAGAACTTTAATGGATGTTGGAATAAAATGGAGTCATGCAGCACCGCAAGTCAGCATTAATTTTCCCTCTCACATTCCCCTCTTGTGATTTTATAAACCTACATAAGGTCATCCCCTTAGCTACTTTACTCCATGGAAATCAATCCCAGCCTATCCAGCCTCTGCCTCTCACTCAAACCCTCCAATCCTGGTAATGAATGTTGTGTAGCGTGTGTCTTGGAATAAAGCACGGAGTCGTGTTTAGAGAGAGACACCTTTTATTCTGATCCTCCCGGTTGTAGGGAAGACCAAACGAGAGAAAGATGGCACCCAAACCCCACCCTTTAAAGCCTCCGGCTAAGGGCCGCCTCCGGACTGAACCACTCCTGTGCCGAGGGGTTCGACACTAAGGTGGCACGACCCTTGGGAGCCGCCACAGGACCCCCCCCCAGAACCAGAGGCACGAAACGCACCGGCGGGCGAACGACCCGGCCGGCCCGTGTGCGGAAGTTAGCCGCTCGTGGGGCTTGCGGAGGCATAGGTGGAGGGACAGGACGAGGGACCGGCGGGAGGACAGGTGGAGTGACAGGCGGAGGGAGCCGTGAAGGGGGGCGCCCTCGGGGCCGAGGTTGGGCAACCAGCACCGGCTGGTCAATGTCCAGGTGTGCCGGCTTCAACCGGTCGATCGACACTGCCTCCGGCCGGCCCCCCATGTCCAGGACAAAAGTCGACTGCCCGTGTTCCAGCACTCGGAACGGACCCTCGTACGGCCTCTGGAGTGGAGTCCGGTGGGCATCACGGCGCAGGAAGACGTACGGGCAGTCCCTGAGGGCTGATGGCACGTGTGGGCGAAATGTCCCATGGCGGGACGTCGGGACGGGTGCGAGCCTGCCAACTTGCTCGCGAAGGCGCTGTAGGGTGGATGAGGGCGTTCCCTGCTGCCCCGGCGCCGACGGCACGAACTCCCCGGGCACCGTGAGTGGCGACCCGTAAACGAGCTCCGCCGATGATGAGCCCAAGTCCTCTTTGGGAGCAGTCCGGATGCCCAGCATGACCCACGGCAACTCGTCCATCCAGTCCGGGCCGGAGAGTCGTGCCTTCAGTGCTGCCTTCAGCTGCCGGTGGAATCTCTCCACCAGACCGTTAGCTTGCGGGTGGTAAGCCGTGGTGTGGTGTAGCCGCACCCCCAGCAAGTGAGCCATGGCTGACCACAGCTCGGAGGTGAACTGTGGCCCCCGGTCTGAGGAGATGTGCGCCGGCACCCCGAAGCGAGCAATCCAGTGCGCGGACAACGCACGAGCACACGTAGCCGTTGAGGTATCGGTCAACGGAATGGCCTCCGGCCACCGCGTGAAGCGGTCCACCATTGTAAGCAGGTGGGTGATGCCCCGGGACGGCGGGAGAGGCCCTACAATGTCTATGTGGATATGGTCGAACCGCCGGTGAGGTAGACCAAACTCCTGGAGTGGCGCACGGACATGGCGCTGGATTTTTGCCGTCTGGCACGGAATGCAGGTGCGAGCCCAATGGCCAACCTGCTTGCGCAGACCGTGCCACATGAAACGAGCAGCCACTAGTGCCGTTGTCGCCCGGATTGATGGGTGAGCCAGTCCGTGGATCACCTCGAACACCCTCCGGCGCCAGGTGGCAGGGACGATGGGGCGCGGCTGACCGGACGACACATCGCACAGGATTGTTTCTCCCCCAGGACCGAGAGGGACATCCTCAAGGCGGAGGCCGGAGATGGTAGTCCGGTAGGCGGGCACCTCATCGTCCGCGAGCTGTGCCGCCGCCAGAGCAGAATAGTCCATTCCGGGCGCCACCTCGAACACGGCGTTGATAGCGGGCCGGGACAATGCGTCGGCCACCCGGTTGTCTTTCCCCTGGATGTAGCAGATAGATGTAGTGTACTCCGATATATAGGCCAATTGCCGCTGCTGACGTGCGGACCAGGGATCGGAAACTTTCTGCAGGGCGAAAGTGAGCGGCTTATGGTCGGTGTAGGCGGTGAACGGGCGGCCCTCCAGGAAGTAACGAAAATGGCGCACAGCCAGGTACAGAGCCAGGAGCTCACGATCGAACGCGCTGTACTTGGTCTGCGCACGGTTGAGGTGCCGACTGAAGAAGGCCAGGGGCCGCCAACCTCCGCCCGTCAGCTGCTCCAGCACAGCACCAACCGCCGACTCCGAGGCGTCCACCGTGAGAGCAGTCTGGGCATCTCCCCGCGGGTGTACCAGCAGTACGGCCCGAGCAAGGGCCTCCTTCGCGCCGTCGAAAGCTGCCTCCGCCTCGTGGGTCCACTCAACGCTTTTGTGCTGCCCACCCGCCAGAAGTTGATACAGGGGCCGCATGATGTGGGCCGCGGATGGCACGAACCGATGATAAAACGCCACCATGCCGACAAATTCCTGCAGGCCACGCACCGTGCGTGGGCGGGGAAACCGGCGGATGGCGTCGACCCTGTCAGGCAGGGGAACCGCGCCTTGCGCAGTCACGCGGTGGCCGAGGAAGTCAATTTCATTCACCCCAAAACGGCACTTGTCCAGGTTGATGGCCAAACCATGCTCGCTGAGCCGCTGACAGAGCTGTCGAAGGTGAGCACAGTGTTCCTGTTGCGAGCGGCTGGCCACCAGGATGTCGTCCAGGTACACGAACACGAAATCGAGGCCGCGACAAACCCCGTCCATGAGGCGCTGAAAGGCCTGTGCTGCGTTTTTGAGGCCGAACGGCATCCGAGTAAACTCGAAAAGCCCGAATGGCGTGATGATCGCCGTCTTCGGCACGTCATCCGGGTGAACTGGGATCTGATTATAACCCCGTACCAAATCCACTTTGGAAAAAATCGTGGCCCCAGCCAAATGGGCCGTGAAGTCCTGGATGTGGGGTACGGGTATCGATCCGCTGTTGTTGTCGCGTTCAACCGTCGGTAATCCCCACATGGCCGCCAGCCCCCGCTTGACTTGGGGACCATGTGGAGTGGGGACGCCCAAGGGCTGCTTGAAGGGCGGACGATCCCCAAGGCCTCCATCGTGCGGAATTCCCGCCGTGCCAGACGCAGTTTATCTGGTGGCAGTCGCCGTGCTCGTGCATGGAGTGGTGGGCCGGTAGTCGGGATATAATGCAACACTCCGTGGCTGGGGGTTGCTGATTGAAACTGCGGAGTGAGAATGTCCGGGAACGCAGCCAAGATACGTGCAAATCGGGAGTCCACGGACGCCAGTGGCCGTCCCACCGGTTGATCCACACGCAACGTGATCGGCTCCATCGTGGTGGCGTTGATCAAACGCTGACGTCCGACGTCCACCATGAGGGAATGCGCCCGGAGGAAATCGGCCCCGAGCAATGGTTGGGAGACGTCGGCAATGGTGAAGCTCCATGAGAAATGGCAGGAGCCGAGCACGATGGGAACCATCCGCAGTCCATATGTGCGGATGGGGCTGCCGTTCGCCGCGGTGAGGACGGGCCCCCGCTTACCGGAACGAATGTCGGCCAGCGAAGGGGGCAGGACGCTGAGCTCCGCTCCTGTATCCACGAGGAAGCGGGTCCCGGAGCGCCGATCCCAGGCAAAAAGGCGATGAATTTGGCCGGCCGCCGCGGGGACTATTGGCAGCCGGCCCAGGCGTTTTCCCGGGAATGTGCATGGCTGGCGGCATTGTTGTGCTGCAGCACCCCAGCGTTGATGGTAGTAGCACCAACGTCTCCTGTTGGAGTCACTTGGAGCTTGCCTGCTCCTGCTGGTGGTGCCTGCAGCTTGCTGGCGCTGGGCTGCAGGTGCAGTACCCCTCACTGCCGCTGGGGGCGATCGTACGGGCCGTCGGGCTGGAGCTGTCACTCCTTCCACATCTCCCCCGCCCCACCGGGGGAATTCGGGAGCTGCTGGGGTGACATCATCGGCGTACCTGCTGACGGCGAGCGCGTTGACGTCATCAGGGCGCGTCGACCTCAGCCCGACCCCGTCTCTGCTGACGCCCAGCGCGCTGACGTCATCAGGGCGCGCCATCCACAGGGCGTCGGCGCGCCTTCCGAGGGCCCGAAGGTCGGCAAACGAGACGTCGGTGAGCTGCAGACGAATGTAGGCCGGCAGCAGATGCAGGTAGGTGTACTCGAACATGAGGCACGGCGTGTGCCCGTCTAGTAGAGCCACCATCTCCTTCAGGAGGCTAGATGGCCGTCTGTCGCCTAGGCACTGCATATGCACGAGTCTTCCTGCCCGCTCCATCCTACTCAGTCCGTAAATCTGGAGCAGGAGCTCCTTAAGGCCGAGGTATTTATCATTGTCCGGGGGGTCTGCGAGGAAGTCCGTGACCTCTTCAGCCGCATCCTGGTCGAGGGCCCCCACCAGGTAGTAGAAACGGGTGGCATCGACCGTGATGCCCCGCAGGTTGAACTGGGCCTCCGCCTGCTGGAACCAGATGAGCGGCCGGGTGGTCCAGAACTTGGGCAGTTTAACGGAGACCGCGTCCAGAGACAGGGCCAGGCCGGCCTGTGAGGAGGTAGGGCTTTCTCTTCTCTCCATCATGACGCCAATGGAGCGTCGGGGTCACCAATGTAGCGTGTGTCTTGGAATAAAGCACGGAGTCGTGTTTAGAGAGAGACACCTTTTATTCTGATCCTCCCGGTTGTAGGGAAGACCAAACGAGAGAAAGATGGCACCCAAACCCCACCCTTTAAAGCCTCCGGCTAAGGGCCGCCTCCGGACTGAACCACTCCTGTGCCGAGGGGTTCGACACTAAGGTGGCACGACCCTTGGGAGCCGCCACAGTTGCATCTTTTCCAGTTTACTGACACCCTTCCTGTAGCAGGGTGACCACAACTGGACATATCCCAGCAGGTGTGGTCTCCTCGAGGTCTAGTACACTGAGACAGGACGCTGCAGAGTGAACCAGACATAGATGACCTCTTGGGCTGTTTGCACCCCCTGGCCTGGCTCCGTCTCCCAGCTCCAACCCCCTCCCTGTCTCCCTCCTGCCTATTTCCCCCTCCCCAGTTCAAATCCCCTTCCTCCTCTGCGTCTGCCTCACGTGTCCTCAACCCTCACCATCCCCTCTTCCCCTCCCCACGACCCTGTGCCCATCCCCCTGCCCCCTTCCTTGCTCTCTCCTCTGCCCCCTCCCTGCTGCCCTGCCCCAGACCACCCTCCCCTCCAGCCCCACTATCCCTCCCTCCCACCCGGCCTGTTCGCCCACCCGCACCCCTCACTGCCCATCCTCCTTCCACCCACTCACTGCTCCCTCCCTCCCTCCCTCCTCATCTGCACCCCCTCACCCCACAACCTTCCCCACCCCCCTTACCCCACAACCTTCCCCATCCCTCTCTCACCCCCCCTCACCCCACATGCCCATCCCCCCCTCACCCCACATGCCCATCCCCCCCTCACCCCACATGCCCCCCTCACCCCACATCCCCATCCCCCCTCACCCCACATCCCCATCCCCCCCTCACCCCACATCCCCCCTCGCCCCACATCCCCCCCTCACCCCACATCCCCCCCCTCACCCCACATCCCCATCCCCCCTCACCCCACATCCCCATCCCCCCCTCACCCCACATCCCCCCCTCACCCCACATCCCCATCCCCCCTCACCCCACATCCCCCCTCACCCCACATCCACATCCCCCCTCACCCCACATCCCCCCTCACCCCACAACCTTCCCCATCCCCCCACACCCCACATCCCCCCCTCATCCCACACCCCCCTCACCCCACACCCCACACCCCACATCCCCCCCCACACCCCACATCCCCATCCCCCCCTCACCCCACATCCCCCCCTCTCTCTCTCTCTCTAGACTCAATCAGAGACAGACAGATACAGACTCAGTTGTAAATCTAGCGAGTCCAATCTTCAGTACAGACAGAGAGAGAGTGAGAGAGAGAGAGTCTCTCTCTCTCTCTCTCTCTCTCTCTCTCTTTCTCTCTCTCTCTCTCTCTCTCTCTGTCTCTCTCTCCCCTTCTCTGTTGCGAGAGAGAGAGAGAGAGAGAGAGAGAGAGAGAGAGAGAGAGAGAGAGAGAGAGAGAGAGGAGAGAGTAGAGAGCTAGACGAGACGAGAGAGAGAGAGATAGATAGATCGAGATCGAGAGAGATAGAGATAGAGACGAGAGAAACTGACGAAGGATTATTGTTTAGTATGCTAGACGGGCTGGTGGGGATGAAAGGTGATTGACTTAGGGGGACTCTGGCCCTTGTTGCGAGTGCGGGGATGGGGAGAGACAGCATTGTTGCGGGTATGGAAGAGATCCTGGTGCGAGCGCTCATCTATGGTGGGAGGAGGTAACCCCCGTTCCCCAGAAGAATGAGGAACATTTCAGAGGCCCTGGTGATGAAGAACATCTCATTCCGGGGGAGCAGATTGCGCGTAGACGGAGGAATGGGAGTAGGGGATGGAGTCTTACAGGAAGCAGGTTGGGCGAAGTGTAGTCCAGATAGCCATGGGAGTCAGTAGTTTTTATAGTGGATGTTGGTCAGAAGTCTATCACCTGCGATGGAGGATAGTGAGTCAAGGATTGGTAGGGAAAGTGTCGGAAATAGTCCTCGGGTGTATATTGAATGCCGGGATGGAACGTTAGTGGGGAAGTGGATGAAAGTCCAGTCAGGGATTGTGTTGTTGGGTACAGGAGGTTGGCACAAAGCAGTCGTCGATGTAGGCGGAGGTAGAGGTCGGGGATGGGGCCCTGTGTACGTATTGAACAAGGATTGTTCGACATACCCGACAAAGAGGCAACAGGCGTAGCTGGGGCCCATGCGATGTGCCCATAGCTAAGCACTTGTATTTGGAGGAAATGGGAGGAATCAACCACGTGAAAGTTAGTGAGGGTAAGAACAGCTAACCAGCTCTGCTAAGGCAAGGGGAAGGAGAGAGTCAGTGGCCGGGTATAGGTTGCTTCTCTGGTCGAGGGAAAGAACACCGGAGGAGGGCTTTGAGACCATCCTGGTGGGGATGGAGGTGTAGAGTGACTGGACGTCCATGGTGAAGATGAGGGGGTGAGGGCCTGGAGAATGGAATGCGCGGAGACGACGGAGATTGTCTGAGGTGTCTTGAACATATGTAGGAGGATGGTGGCACTGCTCCACCAGCTGTGTGCCCACAGGATCCATCTGGCCTTCAGTGGGCTGTACGTGGAGCCACAGCTCCAGTACTTGTGTGTCCACAGATCCTCATGTTCAACTACTGTTTTTTTTAATTTCAATTATTTACAATAATATGTACAGTACGAAATAAATCGAAACAAAACCCCCACCATAATACAAGTTCAAATAAATTTACAAATTTACAAAATCAAGGAGAGTGTATTTTCATGTGTCCCAGATAGGACAATAACATCTTCATTGCTGCAGCACAACAGAATATTGTAGGCATAAATACAGATCAGACCTGTCCTTTCACCACCTCTGCGTCCCCGGAGGTTTTTTTCCGACGGTCGCCGTCTTTGTGCTTTGGTCGGCCGAGCTGGCTTGGTGCGCGCTGGTGTTCTGGCCGCTCCGTTGCCCCGCGTCTGCGTCTCCGTGACTCCGCATGCGTTCTTCAGCCCCTCGGCTCTGCTGATGGTCCCCAGCCCGGTGCTTACCTGGCGTTCTCCACCCAGCGGGTCGGGTGGCGGTCTCCAGCTCGCGTTGTTCTCCAGCTCCACGGGTCGGGTGGCGGTCTCCAGCATGTTCCGTAGGTTGAGTAGGTCGAGATAGACATCAGAACACCCTGTGTGAGCGTTCCCTTAGTTTGTTTGCACTTCTACCGCGCGCACGGCCAGGACCATTGGACGTGGGTAATCGGGCTGCTGATGGTGAGGTAAAAGTCCCCCTGCGTTTCACCAAATCCCTGAAGAGGTGCTGAGAATTGAGTTTCAATTGTCTGAGAGCACTTTAGGGGGGCTCCGTGGACAGAGAAGTAGCGAGTCTTTTTGAATGACCATGGCTGAGGTCGGGGCACTGAGCAAGTCGACTTCAAACCATCCTGAGTAGCAACGGATTTGAGTATAGGAGCAGGGAGGTCTACTGCAGTTGTGGCATGGTCTGTTGAGGCCAACACTGGAGTATTGCGTACGTTTTGGTCTCCTAATCTGAGGAAAGCCATTCTGCCAAGATGGTAGTACAGAGAAGGTTCACCACACTGATATCTTCTGGATGTCCGGACTTTCATATTAAGAACGAGACTGGATAGACTCGTCTTGTACTCGCTAGAATTTAGAAGAGTGAGGGGGGATCTTATAGAAACTTACAAAATTCATAAAGAGTTGGTCAGGCTAGCTGCAGGAAGAATGTTCCGTACAAGAACGTCCAGAACAAGGGGTCACAGTTTAAACGATAAGGGGGAAATCGTTTTCGAATCCAGATGAAGAAAACATTTTTCACAGAGAGAACGGTGAATCTCTGGAATTCTTTGCCACAAAAGGTATTTTGAAAGCGCCATTCATTGACTATATTTAAGAGGGAGTTAGATGTGGCCCCTTGTGGCTAAAGGGATCAGGGGGTATGGAGAGAAGGCAGGTACAGGATACTGAGTTGGGATGATCAGCCATGATCTATTGAATGGCGGTGCAGGCTCGAAGGGCCGAATGGCCTACTCCTGCACCTATTTTCTATGTTCTATGTTTCTATGAATTGACGAGAACAGGTATTGTTTGCTGTGCTACTCAAAGATGTCGGCTGCTACTGTGGACCAGGGTAAGGTGTGGAAGAAGTGGTTGCTTCTGTTGGTGCGGGGTCAGGCTATTGCAAATCCAGCCGTCAGCAACTTTCCTCGAGAATGTAGTCAAGCATGTCAGGCCAGTAAAGCATACTGTTTGCATGTTGGTGGGTTATTTCTGCAGTGGGATGGCCCCCCCCATGGACGATATCAAAGTACTTGCTGTGAAGAGACGTCGGGAAACTGCCTTATGTCCCTTCATTTATATACCGTCTTGAAGGACCAGTTCATCGCGGCCAGGGTAGAATAGGTGGACAGCCTGCGGCAGGTGGTGCGGCTTGTCTGGCCAGCCGCAGTGGGCGACAGTGGCCAGCGATTTTAGCGTTTCGTCTGCAGCTGTTTTGCCATAGGGTCTACGTCCGCAGAGGAAGGCAAGAGACCATCTAACCGTGTACCCCTCATGCTCATCATCAGACAGGCTTGGGTGAGGGCCCATGAGAGGGTGTCCAGCTAAGCGCATGTCCCTAACCGCGTTTGTAGGTTAGTCTGATGCCATATTCGGTCATTCCTCATCATGTGTTGTAAACTCACTGGTGCCCATGTGGATCAGTTTACTGAGGATACTGACCAGGGCTGGTGACGGTTTCAACGTGATCTGGTTGCCAAAGATACATGTCTTGAATTCCTTGCAGGCAAACGTTAACTGCGAGTAGCTCCTTCCCAGTTTGAGCGTAGCGCTGTTCTTGTCGGTCATGGTGCGGGAGACATAGGCACTGGTCGTGACCCTTCTTGTCGTCATTTAGGCAAGTGATGCCCAGTCTACACTGGGGAGGCAGCATTGGTGAGGGTGACGGGTAACACCCAGTAAAGTGGTTGCCTGCATGTATGTGTAGGAAGATTTATAAATGTTCTTGGTT
>NW_022630239.1:0-31353 GCF_010909765.2 Amblyraja radiata
CCCCGACACATCATCCCCTGCGTTACCTTCCTGCCTGACCAGCGGACTTGGCCCTTTGCTGACAATTCCCTTCACCAGAATCCAACACATTCCTTCCTGTCAAACACCCTCACTATGGGGATGATGAATCTGCCTTCTCCACTGCCCCTGGCACCCACGACCCACTCTGAACACATTTAATAATTATAACATAGAAACATAGAAACATTGAAAATAGGTGCAGGAGTAGGCCATTCGGCCCTTCGAGCCTGCACCGCCATTCAATATGATCATGGCTGATCATCCACTCAGTATCCTGTACCTGCCTTCTCTCCATACCCCTGATCCCTTTAGCCACAAGGGCCACATCTAACTCCCTCTTAAATATAGCCAATGAACTGGCCTCAACTACCTTCTGTGGCAGAGAATTCCAGAGATTCACCACTCTCTGTGTGAAAAATGTTTTCCTCATCTCGGTCCTAAAAGATTTCCCCCTTATCCTTAAACTGTGACCCCTTGTTCTGGACTTCCCCAACATCGGGAATAATCTTCCTGCATCTAGCCTGTCCAACCCCTTAAGAATTTTGTAAGTTTCTATAAGATCCCCCCTCAATCTTCTAAATTCTAGCGAGTACAAGCCGAGTCTATCCAGTACTCGCAAGAATACTAACGCAGTCAACCTTCTTATGCATAGGACGTTTAATTTCAATGTTGTTATTAGTTCAGGAGAGAGATGTTGGTCAGAGCGAGGATGAGATTCGAGGAGCTTTGCCCATATGGGAGTTTCATCATCGGGGGAGGGGGGGGGGGGGGTGTGGTCATTCATTTCATATTCCAACTCATCGTCAATCACTCTCCAAACCTCTTGTTTTGTTCTTCCTGCCGACTATATTGTTTTTGTTCATAACTTCATAAGGGCATTTAATGATCGGAGAGGAATCAGGCCATTCGGCCCATCAAGTCTACTCCGCCATTCAATCGTGACTGATCTATCTCTCCCTGCTATCCCCATTCTCCTGCCTTCTCCCCATAACCTCTGACACCCGTACTAATCAAGAATCTATCTATCTCTGCCTCAGAGGGCAGTGGTGGCCAGATCTCTGGATACTTTTAAGAGAGAGCTAGATTGGGCTCTTAAAGATAGCGGAGTCAGGGGATATGGGGAGAAGGCAGGAACGGGGTACTGATTGTGGATGATCAGCCATGATCACAGTGAATGGCGGTGCTGGCTCGTAGGGCCGAATGGCCTACTCCTGCACCTATTGTCTATTGTCTATTAAGAATATCCATTGACTTGGCCTCCACAGCCGTCTGTAAATTCCTTTTGTAATTCACAGACTACATCTCTACACACCATGAAGATTGCTCTTCACATCTGCATGAACATTCCTGCTCAAGGAGGTCTTGTTGGATTGAGTGTACATAGTGTGCCAGTGAGGACAATATGAAGATAAGTGGGACAATAACCTTTGTGTGTTGTCCTCTGCTGCCAAATAACAGTGGAGATGGCTGGCAAAACCTTGGATTGATGGAGTCTGTACTTGGCCCGTGGGTGAGAAAACACACAGTGTTCCCATTCATGTGACACGCAGGGATCTGGGGTCAGTGCAGATGTACAAACAAACAAAGTCACCGTTACAATCTATCACTTGCTTACAGTTTTAGTTTTAGTTTAGAGATCTTCTTCTTCTTGCGTTTGGTGTGCACAGCCTAAAGTTGTTGGACAACTTGTTCTATTTGATCTTATTTGATTGTGCACGCCAGGTTGATTGCATTCGTTGAAACAGGGCGGACCACATGAAGGTTGCAATCTCCCTCCCCAGTTTAGAGATACTGCACGGCAACAGGCCCTTCGGCCCACCGAGTCTGTGCCGACCAGAGATCCCCACACATTAACACTACCCTCACACTCTGGGGACAATTTACACCAGTTACACCAAGACAATTAACCTGCAAGTCTTTGGACTGTGGGAGGAAACGGAACATAGAAACATAGACAATAGGTGCAGGAGTAGAGGCCATTCGGCCCTTCGAGCCTGCACCGCCATTCAATATGATCATAGCTGATCATCCAACTCAGTATCCCATCCCTGCCTTCTCTCCATACCCCCTGATCCCTTTAGCCACAAGAGCTACATCTAACTCCCTCTTAAATATAGCCAATGAACTGGCCTCAACTACCTTCTGTGGCAGAGAATTCCAGAGATTCACCACTCTCTGTGTAAAAAATGTTTTTCTCATCTCGGTCCTAAAAGATTTCCCCCTTATCCTTAAACTGCGACCCCTTGTTCTAGACTTCCCCAACATTGGGAACAATCTTCCTGCATCTAGCCTGTCCAACCCCTTAAGAATTTTGTAATCTTGGAAGATCTTGGAGAAAATCCACGTGGTCACGGGGGGAGAATGTGCAAACTCCGTACAGACAGCACCTGTAGTCAGGATCAAACCCGGGTCTGGTGCTGCTGTGCCACCGTGCCACACAACTTGGCTGTCGAAGTTTCAGAGATTTCTGAAGGTTCATACGACAGATGGCACAATAGGCTAAGTGTTCGGCTGGCAACCGGAAGGTAGCTGGTTCGAATCCCGCTTGGAGTGCATACTGTCGTTGTGTCCTTGGGCAAGACACTTCACCCACCTTTGCCTGTGTGTGTCCTTGGGCAAGACACTTCACCCACCTTTGCCTGTCTGTATGGAAGTAATTGTGTGAAGCACTTTGGGGTCAATGCAAGTTGACTAAAAATGTGCTATATAAATAAAGACATTATTATTATTATTATTATACAACTGATTGGTGACTTCTTACATTAAAGTTGATTTTAGATGATATTTCTGGGAGGTGTTGGGGCAATATTAAGTGTTTGAGGAACTCAGGAGGTCAGGTAGCATCTGTGGAAGCAAATGGGTGGAGGATGTTTCAGGTGAAGACTCAGTCAGCCTGAAGAAGTCCCCCAACACAAGATGTTGTCTGTCCATTCCCTCCACAGATGCTGAGTTCCTCCAGCACTCCTGAGTTCCAGGTGCGACAGAGGTTCACCTGTATCTCCTCCAACCTCATCTACTGCATCCGCTGCTCTAGTTGTCAGCTGATCTACATCGGTGAGACTAAGCGGAGGTTGGGCGATCGTTTCGCCGAACACCTCCGCTCGGTCCGCAAGAACCTACCTGACCTCCCGGTGGCTCAGCACTTCAACTCCCCCTCCCATTCCCCATCCGACCTCTCTGTCCTGGGCCTCCTCCATGGCCAGAGTGAGCAACACCGGAAATTGGAGGAACAGCACCTCATATTCCGCCTGGGGAGTCTGCATCCTGCGGGCATGAACATTGAATTCTCCCAATTTTGTTAGTCCTTGCTGTCTCCTCCCATGCCTCAGCCCTCGGGCTCCTCCTCCTCCTTTTTCCTTCCTTCTCCCCGCCCCCCCCCCCCCCCCCATCAGTCTGAAGAAGGGTTTCGGCCCAAAACGTTACCCATTTCCTTCGCTCCATAGATGCTGCTGCACCCGCTGAGTTTCTCCAGCATTTTTGTGTACCTTTCTCCAGCACTTGGTGTTTTGCTCAAGATTCCAGCATCTGCAATTTCTTATAGAAACATAGACTTCAGGTGCAGGAGTTGGCCATTCGGCCCTTCGAGCCAGCACCGTCATTCACTGTGATCATGGCTGATCATCCACAATCAGTACCCCGTTCCTGCCTTCTCACCATATCCCTTTATTCCACGAGCCCTAAAAGTTCTATCTCAACGGCCTGTCCCACTTTCACGACCTAATTCACAACCTTTTTAACTCGTGGACATTGTTTAATCAGGCTAGAAAAACGTCCCGATGCCACGAGTACCCACGACTAACATCACGGCCTGCTACCACCTCATGACGACCAGGCAGCGAGTATGAGTCAAGGGCAAACTTGGCAGAGGTCGTGAATTAGGTCGTGGAAGTGGGACAGGCCCTTTACTCTCCTTGGGATGCATCCGGTAAATCAGCCTCCACTGCCTCCTGTGGCAGAGAATTCCACAGATACACAACTCTCTGGGTGAAAACGTTTTTCCTAATTTCAGCTCTAAATGGCTGAGCCCTTATTCTTAAACTGTGGCCCCTGGTTCTGGACTCACCCAACATAGGGAACATGTTTCCTGCCTCTAGCCTGTCCAATCCCTTAATAATTTGATATGTTTCTATAAGATAACCTCTCAGCCTTCTAAATTCCAAATGTTGTGGTTCCAATTGCAAATACTTATTCTTGAGGAAGAATCTGCCATATCTCCAGCTTTCTATGCATATCCGACAGCGAACTCATCCTAAAGACACAGAGTAGCAATGTTACAAAATTTTGAGATTTTAAAAATCAAGTCTGTAATTTATCCCATCAGATAAAGCATAAAAATAAGTTTAATTTGACACCTAATTCACTTTCATATCTCAAGTATTTAAAAAGTTATGGCCATTTTCATACTCGGAAATGAGCATCTTGTTCCCTATTGATTTTCTATGGACATAACAAAAAAGTTGTGATCGTGAACAGTCAAAAGCCCATAACTTTCTTAAAAATTAAGAGAACTGAATGAAATTTTCAGTTATCATAGATTGAAGCATTCTGAAACAAATATAAAATAATCTTACTTGGATGACCTGAAATTAAAGCATATAATTAGTTAGTTACCTAATTGTAGCTAATTTCAGACTTCAATTACTAGATCTAAACATCTATCCATTTCTTAATAAATTATTAACATTTTTAAATAGCCTAAATGTCCAAATAATATTCACAAATAATTCACAATAAAACATGATTTTTAAATCTCATTTACATTAATTTATAGACCAAATGGAAGGAATTCAGTGTTCAATTGCTGTAAATAAATGGCCATTTAAATCCGCTTTCCAGTGGGTCCCTGTGGAACGCGCTGGTTTAGAACGTTCACATTGCGGTAGATTTGTGCCCCAAATGCCGAGAAAAATACTGCGGGATATAATGGGCCCAAATTGAGCTACTCGCAATATTAAATTTTGTATAAAGGGATCTTTAGAAGCCCTTTTTAATGTAAAAATATACAACCTAACTTCTGCTATTTGCTTTATGAGACCCAGCGGTTGCTGGCGGTCGCGGGTTTAGAGATTGATTTTTAAACTACTATAACTATTATACGAGGCCTTTAAACCTAATAATAGCCTTTGCGACGGGGTCTTCCAGCGATTTTTCGTTAATAATTAACTAGGCTGAACATCTTCGATTTGAACAGCCTAGAGAAAATCGCGTTTTAAACCCGCCCCCTCTAAACGGCGCCAAAATCGCGCACACCCGCAACGGCAGATTTTCAAAGGCGCTTCAGGTAGGCTTTGCAACATACCTACACAGAGTGCTGGAGTAACTCAGCGGGTCAGGCAGCATCTGTGGAGAACATGGATAGGTGACGTTTCACAGAGTGCTGGAGTAACTCAGCGGGTCAGGCAGCATCTGTGGAGAACAATAATCTGTTAATTAGACAGGTACGTGCAAATGCCAAGTTTGGAGGGATATGGGCCTAACACAGGCAGGTGGGACTATTGTAGATGGGACATGTTGGTCAGCATGGGCAAGATGGGCTGAAGGGCTGTTTCCACGCTATATGTCTCTATGACTATAACATGGATAGGTGACGTTTCGGGTGATGACCCTTCAAACATGTTTTTTGTAGCCTGTCCAGCTGAGTTACTCCAGCACTGTGTATCTACAGCTAAATCATCTTTGTCATTTGCAATGTTTCGCTGCAGAGGGAGCTAGAGGAGGGAATCTGTGTTCACGCCATGAACTGGGTACGTGGGAGCAGATTAAAGATTAAAAACTGAATGCCCAGTGGAGCAGGGCAGGCTCAAAGCAGGCAGGGTGTAGTGAGGGTGTAGTGAGGGGGTTGTGAGACAGTAGTGAGTTAGTAGTGAGCTAGTAGTGAGCTAGTAGTGCAGCAGCCAAGCAGCTACCTCAAGATGGGGGCAGGCACATTATAATAATGTTAATAGCTGCATCATCTGCATGATCTTCACCTTCAGATTTAGAAGCTCCAGTGATTCCAAAATGACAACAAACGCTGGGCGTTTGTGATCCTGGACCATGGCAGCAGGACAACTCTCCCAGTCACCTGCGTTGGCCCTTGCAAGCTGCCCCCAGCTGGAGATGACCGGTGGCATCTATGGGGAGTTGATGGTGTGTGATGGAGTTGATGGTGTGTGATGGGGTTGATGGGGTTGATGGGGTTGATGGAGTTGATGGAGTTGATGGGGATGATGGGGTTGATGGAGTTGATGGGGTTGATGGGGTTGATGGGGTTGATGGGGTTGATGGGGATGATGGGGTTGATGGGGTTGATGGAGTTGATGGAGTTGATGGGGTTGATGGGGTTGATGGAGTTGATGGGTGTGATGGAGTTGATGGAGTTCATGGAATTGATGGGGTTGATGGAGTTGATGGGGATGGAGTTGATGGAGTTCGTGGAGTTGATGGGGTTGATGGGGTTGATGGGGTTGATGGGGTTGATGGGGTGTGATGGGGTTGATGGGGTTGATGGGGTTGATGGAGTTGATGGGGTTGATGGGGTTGATGGGGTTGATGGGGTTGATGGAGTTGATGGGGTGATGGGGTTTGATGAGTTGATGGGGTTGATGGGGTGATGGGGTGATGGGGTTGATGGGGTTGATGGGGTTGATGGGTTGATGGGGTGATGGGGTTGATGGGGTTGATGGGGTTTGATGGGGTTGATGGGGTTGATGGGGTTGATGGGGTTGATGGGGTTGATGGAGTTGATGGGGTTGATGGGGTTGATGGGGTTGATGGGGTTGATGGGGTTGATGGGGTTGATGGGGTTGATGGAGTTGATGGGGTTGATGGGGTTGATGGGGTTGATGGAGTGTGTGGCCACAGACCTGCAGATGCAGAGTGAGATGGGTTTGGTGTAGGAGTGTTGTGACTGGGTGCTTGCTAGTTGTTCTAGACTCAGTGGAACGAGGGGCCTATTTCCACGCTGTTTGGTGACAGTGAAACAGAGCTTGTTCTTCCTACAGCAGAGAATACCAAGGGCGGCTCCATCCTGAAAATTGACCCAAGTTTGTGTAGGATAGGCTAGTGTACGGGGATCGCTGGTTGGTGCGGTTTAGGTGGGCTAAAGGGCCAGTTTACGCGCTGTAGCTCTAAACTAGACTAAAGTAGAATAAACTTTTGATTTGAAATCAGTAAGATTTCAATTAATGTATTCAGCAATTATGCAGATCTGGAGTTGCCTCATGAATCAGAGATGACCCTATCACCGCTTGGAATGTCCCATCGCCCAGCAATTTTTGCTATTGAGGGAGTGCAGCGTAGGTTCACCAGGTTAATTCCCGGGATGGCGGGACTGTCATATTCTGAGAGAAAAGGAGCAGCTGGGCTTGTATACTCTGGAGTTTAGGATAAGAGGGGATCTCATTGAAACATATAAGATTATTAAGGGTTTGGACACACTAGAGGTAGGAAACGTGTTCCCGATGTTGGGGGAGTCCAGAACCAGGGGCCACAGTTTAAGAATAAGGGGTAAGCCATTTAGAACGGAGATGAGGAAACACTTTTTCTCACAGAGAGTGGTGAGTCTGTGGAATTCTCTGCCTCAGAGGGCGGTGGAGGCCAGTTCTCTGGATACTTTCAAGAGAGAGCTAAATAGGGCTCTTAAAAATAGTGGAGTCAGGGGATATGGGGAGAAGGCAGGAACGGGGTACTGATTGGGGATGATCAGCCATGATCATATTGAATGGCGGTGCTGGCTCGAAGGGCTGAATGGCCTACTCCTGCACCTATTATTTATTGACGTCTAACTTCTTGTGTTCCAATGTTCCTAGATCTGGAAAGCATTTATCTTCACTCACTGGCCGGTTCCAGTTTATCATCTACCTGATACTTAGCTTCTAATTCCAGACCCTTGCCCTTTGCTCACATGGCCACTGTCAGTAAGTCTTTTCCTGCTCTCTCTCTCTCGCTTTCTCCCTCTCTCGCTCTCTGCTGAAACTCATCACGTTGCTAAACCATCAGCTGTTTTCCCTTCTCACCTTTACGACCCATACGCTGCCCCTTCTGCTGCCTGCTGCTGTTTTAATGCATGAAGTTCTCCCTTGCTCATGCCCTGGTCTCTGGCCCAGGAGGGCAGCAAACTCTAGATTTAGTCTTCAGCTGTGTTATGGCATGAAACACCACAGGAGCACTAACAGAGACTGCAATATGTTCTTTGGCTTCAACACTTTGCAGAGTTCCACGGAGAATTAGATTGTACAATGGGATGGAAGTTTCACTAATTACATCAGGACTGCAAGCTCAGTCGAGGCAGTAAACTTATTTACTTGTGAGTCACCGGGTCACAGAGTCACAGAGTCACAGAGACACAGAGACAGACACAGTCACGGAGACACAGAGACACAGGGTCACAGAGACACAGAGACACAGAGACACAGGGACACAGAGACACAGAGTCACAGAGACACAGAGACACAGAGACACAGAGACACAGAGACACAGAGACACAGGGACACAGGGACACAGAGACACAGAGACACAGAGACACAGGGACACAGAGACACAGAGACACAGAGACACAGAGACACAGAGACACAGAGACACAGGGACACAGAGACACAGAGACACAGGGACACAGACACACAGAGACACAGGGACACAGGGTCACAGAGACACAGAGACACATGGACACAGAGACACAGAGACACAGAGACACAGAGACACGGAGACACGGAGACACAGGGTCACAGAGACACAGAGACACAGGGTCACAGAGACACAGAGACACAGGGTCACAGAGACACAGAGACACAGAGACAGACACAGTCACAGAGACACGGAGACACAGAGACACAGGGTCACAGAGACACAGAGACACAGAGACACAGAGACACAGGGACACAGGGACACAGAGACACAGGGACACAGGGACACAGAGACACAGAGACACAGGGTCACAGAGACACTGAGACACAGAGACACAGACACAGACACAGGGTCACAGAGACACAGGGTCACAGAGACACAGAGACACAAAGACACAGAGACACAGAGACACAGAGACCACAGAGACACAGAGACACAGGGTCACAGGGTCACAGAGACACAGAGACACAGGGTCACAGAGACACAGGGACACAGAGACACAGAGACACAGGGACACAGGGACACAGAGACACGGAGTCACAGAGACACAGAGACACAGAGACACAGGGACACGGAGACACGGAGTCACAGAGACACAGAGACACAGAGACACAGGGACACAGAGACACAGGGACACAGGGACACAGAGACACAGAGACACAGAGACACAGAGACACAGAGACACAGGGACACAGAGACACAGAGACACAGAGACACAGAGACACAGAGACACAGGGACACAGACACAGAGACAGAGAGACACAGAGACACAGAGACACAGGGACACAGGGACACAGGGACACAGAGACACAGAGACACAGAGACACAGAGACACAGAGACACAGAGACACAGGGACACAGGGACAGGGACACAGAGACACAGGGACACAGGGACACAGAGACACAGAGACAGACACAGTCACAGAGACACAGAGACACAGAGACACAGAGACACAGAGACACAGGGACACAGGGACACAGAGACACAGAGACACAGAGACACAGAGACACAGAGACACAGGGACACAGGGACACAGAGACACAGAGACACAGAGACACAGAGACACAGGGACACAGAGACACAGAGACACAGAGACACAGAGACACAGAGACACAGGGACACAGGGACACAGGGACACAGAGACACAGAGACACAGGGACACAGAGACACAGAGTCACAGAGACACAGAGACACAGAGACACAGAGACACAGAGACACAGGGACACAGAGACACAGAGACACAGAGACACAGACACAAGGACACAGGGACACAGAGACACAGAGACACAGGGACACAGAGACACAGAGACACAGACACAGAGACACAGGGTCACAGAGACACAGAGACACAGGGACACAGAGACACAGAGACACAGAGACACAGGGACACAGAGTCACAGGCACACAGGGACACAGGGACACAGAGACACGGGGACACGGGGACACGGGGACACGGAGACACAGAGACACAGAGACACAGAGACACAGGGACACAGGGACACAGACACAGGGACACAGAGTCACAGAGTCACAGGGACACAGAGACACAGGGACACAGGGACACAGGGACACAGAGACACAGAGACACAGGGACACAGGGACACAGGGACACAGAGACACAGAGACACAGGGACACAGAGACACAGAGTCACAGACACAGGGACACAGAGACACAGAGACACAGGGACACAGAGACACAGAGACACAGGGACACAGGGACACAGAGACACAGGGACACAGGGACACAGGGACACAGAGACACAGAGTCACAGGGACACAGAGACACAGAGTGATACAAAACAGGCCCTTCGGCCCAACTTGCCCACACCGACCAACATGTCCCATCTATACCCAGCCACTGACACTCTCCTCCGCTTAGCGGAGTTGGTCCTCACCCTCAATAACTTTACATTTGACTCCTCCCATTTCCACCAAACACAAGGCGTAGCTATGGGTACACGCATGGGCCCCAGCTACGCCTGCCTCTTTGTCGGGCACGTTGAACAAACCTTGTTCAATACGTACCAGGGCCCCATCCCCGGCCTCTACCTCCGCTACATTGACGACTGCTTTGGTGCCACCTCCTGCACCCACACACAACTGACTGACTTCATCCACTTCACCACCAACTTCCATCCGGCACTCCAATACACCTGGACCATTTCCGACACTTCCCTACCATTCCTTGACCTCACCATCTCCATCGCAGGGGACAGACTCCTGACCGACATACATTACAAACCCACTGACTCACATGGCTATCTGGACTACACGTCTTCCCACCCTGCCCCCTGTAAAGACTCCATCCCCTACTCCCAATTCCTCCGCCTACGCCGCATCTGTTCCCAGGATGAGACATTTCATACCAGGGCATCGGAAATGTCCTCGTTCTTCAGGGAACGGGGATTCCCCTCCGCCACCATAGATGAGGCTCACACCAGGGTCTCATCCATACCCCGTAACACTGCTCTCTCTCCCCATCCCCGTACACGCAACAAGGGCAGAGTCCCTCTGGTCCTCACCTTTCACCCCACCAGCCGGCAAATACAACACATAATCCTCCGCCATTTCCGCCACCTCCAACGTGACCCCACCACTCGCCACATCTTCCCATCTCCCCCCATGTCTGCCTTCCGCAAAGACCGCTCCCTCCGCAACTCCCTCGTCAATACTTCCCTTCCCTCCCGCACCACCCCCTCCCCGGGCACTTTCCGTTGCAACCGCAAGAAATGCAACACCTGTCCCTTCACCTCCCCCCTCGACTCCATTCAAGGTCCCAAGCAGTCGTTCCAGGTGCGACAAAGGTTCTCCTGTATCTCCTCCAACCTCATCTACTGCATCCGCTGCTCTAGATGTCAGCTGATTTACATCGGTGAGACCAAGCGTAGGTTGGGCGATCGTTTCGCCGAACACCTCCGCTCAATCCGCAATAACCTACCTGACCTCCCGGTGGCTCAGCACTTCAACTCCCCCTCCCATTCCCAATCCGACCTCTCTGTCCTGGGTCTCCTCCATTGCCAGAGTGAGCAACAGCGGAAATTGGAGGAACAGCACCTCATATTCCGTCTGGGGTCCTTGCGTCCTTATGGCATTAACATTGAATTCTCCCAATTTGGCTAGCCCGTGCTGTCTCCTCCCCTTCCTTAACCCTCTAGCTGTCTCCTCCCATCCGCCCGCCCTCGGGCTCCTCCTCCTCCTCCCCTTTTCCTTCTTTCTTTCCCAACCCCCCATCAGTCTGAAGAAGGGTTTCGGCCCGAAACGTCGCCTATTTCCTTCGCTCCATAGATGCTGCTGCACCCGCTGAGTTTCCCCAGCAATTGTATGTCCCATCTACACTAGTCCAACTTGCCTGCATTTGGTCCATATCCCTCTAAACCTGTCCTCTCAATGTACCTGTCTAATTGCTTCTTAAACGTTGCGATAGTTCCAGCCTCAACTACCTCCTCTGGCAGCTTGTTCCATACACCCACCACCCTTTGTGTGAAAAAGTTACCCTTTAGATTCCTATTACATTTTTTCCCCTTCACCTTGAACCTTTGTCCTCTGATCCTCGATTCCCCTACTCTGGGCAAGAGACTCTGTGCATCTACCCGATCTATTCCTCTCATGATTTTGTACACCTCTATAAGATCGCCCCTCATCCTCCTGCGCTCCAAGGAATAGAGACCCAGCCTACTCAACCTCTCCCTGTAGCTCACACCCTCTAGTCTGGGCAACCTCTCCCTGTAGCTCACACCCTCTAGTCTGGGCAACCTCTCCCTGTAGCTCACACCCTCTAGTCTGGGCAACCTCTCCCTGTAGCTCAACCCTCTAGTCTGGGCAACCTCTCCCTGTAGCTCAACCCTCTAGTCTGGGCAACCTCTCCCTGTAGCTCAACCCTCTAGTCACTCCAGTGTGGTTCTCCGTGCATAAAGAGTTCCCAGTGACCACAACCACAATGTTACAACACAATCCCATTTCAGATTCACTGTGAAAAGTGTACTCGAGACAATGTATTCTCCAAAGACATTTTACATCAACTGATTAATGGTTGTAGATGCTCTTCATTCTTAATAAAGAAAGCTCTTGGATGTATTGTGAGAAGTGTGGGTGAATTGATTTTCTATAGAGTAGTTTGTTTAACGATGTACAAAATAGATAGTTAATGGCCTTGTAGACATGATAACTAAGTTAGTAGTAGAAAGAAGGAGATACAGATGCTGGTTTATACATAAAGGTTTAATACACTAACGTATGATGAGCATTTGTCAGCACTGGGCCTGTACTCGCTGGAGTGTAGAAGGATGAGCGGGGGAACCTCAGTGAAAGTTACTGAATAGTGAAAGGCTGGATAGAGTGGATGTGGAGAGGATGCTTCCACTAGTGGGAGAGTCTAGGACCAGAGAGAACAGCCTCAGAATTAAAGGACGTTCCTTTAGAAAGGAGGTGAGGTTGAATTTCTTTAGTCAGAGGGTGGTGAATCTGTGGAATTCATAACTCAGTGGGTCAGGCAGCATCTGTGGAGAACATGGATAGGTGACGTTTCACAGAGTGCTGGAGTAACTCAGCAGGTCAGGCAGCATCTGTGGGGAACATGGATAGGTGACGTTTCACAGAGTGCTGGAGTAACTCAGCGGGTCAGGCAGCATCTGTGGAGAACATGGATGGGCGACGTTTCACAGAGTGCTGGAGTAACTCAGTGGGTCAGGCAGCATCTGTGGAGAACATGGATAGGTGACGTTTCACAGAGTGCTGGAGTAACTCAGCGGGTCAGGCAGCATCTGTGGAGAACATGGATAGGTGACGTTTCACAGAGTGCTGGAGTAACTCAGCGGGCCAGGCAGCATCTGTGGAGAACATGGATAGGTAACGTTTCGGGTCGAGACCCTTCTTCAGACAATAACCAATGTATTCTTTGCTAGATTAATCAATACTGTGCCGATCAATAATTCTCTCATTCATTGATCTGATAATTAGTGCACAAGTACTTTAGTTAATCTTTCTCCCGCATCAGATAGTGAAACGTAAATAATATTAGCAGCTCCATGCAGGAGATTACCATTCGGAAGCCAAGGTTCCTGAGTCATGGTGCAACATACTTACTGTGAGGAGCTGGCAATATCAAACTTCCACTGGCATCAAACTTATTACATTCTGTCACCAAGTGACAAGTCCTGAGTTTGTTTTCACTGTTGCTCATTACGATTAAAAGATTACCAGCCTGGCGATAAAATATCTGCTGCTAACATTTGAAAATTTCCTCTGATGCTTTCAATATTGTTTGTTGATTCCAGAGAGGCAGCAATCTGGGCAAAGAGCCACTGTCTGCACTTGTCTCACTCAAACAGATGTTGCTGTTCCTGCCCAGATGTTGTGTAGGGCACAGCTGGCCTACTTGAGTGTGAAGAGCTACTCAAGAGCCAGGATTCAAGAGAGGAGTCAAGGAAGAGTCCAGAGTCGAGGGCCATTCCAGGATCTGGAGTGTTTCATTGTCAGATGCACCAGCATCATGTACGGCATGGACATTGTGGGCCAAAGGGCCTGTACTGTGCTGTACTGCTCTATGTGTAGGAAGGAACTGAAGATGCTAGTTTAAACCGAAGATAGACACAGAGTGCTGGAGTAACTGGGTGGGACCGGCAGCATCTCTGGAGAGAAGGAATGGGTGACGCATTGGCCTGAAACCATTGCCGCACTTTGTGTCGATCTTCTGTTCTGCTCTATGTTCCACCTCCGATACAACACGGATCTAATTAAGTTCCCAGGCACAAGGGATTACACTGATCTCATGCAAAGTTGTACAAGAGGATCATAAATTTGATGCCGGAAACAGCTGGATACGTTGAAATGTCCAGTCGTCTTTGGTCATTCCAAGCATGAATGTAACGCAGGGAGTCTCAGCTCAGACCAGGTGATGGATGGGCAAACACAGGATAGGATGAGGGCGAGGTACATGCTCACCCCCCTCCCCCACTCCCCCCCCCCACATCCCTCCCCACTCCCCCCCCACTAACCCCCCACTACCCCCCCACTCCCCCCCGCTAACCCCCCCACTCCCCTCCCCCACTACCCCCACCACCTCCCCCCCCACTCCCCTCCCCACCTCCCCCCCCCTAACCCCCCACTTCCCCCCCCCTACCCCTCCCCCACTCCCCCCCCACTACACCCCCCCCCATCCCCCTCCCCCACTCCCCCCCCCCACCCCCCCCCACTCCCCCCCCCCCACCCCCCCCCCACTCCCCCCCCCCACACTCCCCCCCCCACACTCCCCCCCCCACCCCCCCCCCTCCCCCCCCCCCCACTCCCCCCCCACTCCCCCCCCCCCCCCCTCCCCCCCCCTCCCCCCCCCCCCCCACCTCCCCCCCCCCCACTCCCCCTCCCCCACTCCCCCAACTAATCCCCCCACCGTAATCAACCATGAATCTGTTTGTAAAAACAATAATGGTGTTATTAACAATAACAAGACCAAAATGCTCCCCTGGGCTTAAATTATATATTTGCAGATTCTAATACTTTTTCTGCAAACGATACAGGTTCTGCCAGCGACTTGTTATAAAAGTTTGGAACGTATACTCTCTAGACCACCCCGCTGTAGCCAGGATGTGGTCCATTGGCACGTCCATCCTCTTAGTCACCGATGTGGATGCTGCCCTGGTGGAGTAAGATTTGTACACGTCAGTATTTACTCCAGCAACTCCCGGTACCTGCTTGAGCCACTTGAGATAGTTTGGCTCGTCACCCGACCATGAGATGGAGGAACTGGACTCTTTGTGCTGAGACAAGTGCCATCAGCATGACCATCTTCAGGGTAGGCTATTCCAGGGTGAGGGACCTGGCTGGTGACCATCCCCTAAGGTACGTCAGTACCACACTGACATCCCAGATTTGGGTGTACCTAGGTCTGGGGGATTAGAGTTGAATATGCCTCTCCTGAGTTTGATCACCAGTGGGTGGTACCCTATGGCCTGTTGTCCTGGTGCCTGAGTTAAGTAGGCTGACAGAGCACTTCTGGCTGTATTAATGGCGCTGTAGCTGAGTCCTTCATTGTGGTGAAGACCTGCCAGGAACTCCAGTACAGGTTTTGTTGTAGTTGAATATGTAGTTCCTGTATTTGAACAGTATCTTCCCACTTCTTGATGTTCGTCAAGTATGTTCCCTTGTGGATATGCGATGGGATGCTGTCATCGTGTCGATAGTGCTGTCTGACAAATCCAGGCCCAGCAGTGGTCTTCCCAATTCTGCAACCCAGGCCCAGCAGTGGTCTTTTCAAATCTGCAACCCAGTAGTTTAATTTATCGTGGCATAGGTGACTTATGCCTGATACTGGGTGAGTTGATAAGTCTGGGCTATTGGGAAAATCATTAGGGTTTTAATGACCATGTCGAGGACCACTGGGAACCATGACTGTGTGGGTTTAGTCGGGTACTATCAAATTACCTGAAGCAGAGTCCATCTGTATTTTGCGTAGTACCCGACTGATGAGGCCGTAGTGCCTGACTGATGAGGTAGAAAAGGGGAGAACACAGAGATTAGATTCCCCCCCCCCCCCCCAGTTCAACGGGAATGTATCCATTGCCACTGCCTCAAAGTTTGGTTCCATGCGACATACATCGGTACGTGGTGATTCAATTGGAATACAAGGAAATCGATATCTGGTGTTCCATATTGCTTTGTAATTTCAGCAAATACTTTGGTTTAATATGTCTGTTTACAGTATTTAGCTCACCTGGTAGGTAAGTTGCTGATGGTCAAATATGTTTGACGACCTACTGTTACTAATTGTTAAATAAATTGTCACATGATATCGATTTTATTCCGCCCAAGTGGTTTGGTATATGCCACCACTGTGATGTTGTTAATTTATAAACGAACATGCAAAATGGTGCACTACTGACAAATATGCTTTTACCAATAGAACGTACTCAATATTTCCAACTAGGTTTTATGCCCAGTGTCTGTAGTGATGACGACTCCAGATTAGTCCATTTGCCACCTGTTCTGGGTATGGGGTATTTAGTTTAAACACTAGCACCTTAGCTCTAATGGAAAGGTTCAAGTTAAGTAGCTGGTAATGCTGCTACTAATTCCCAATTACTCTTGCCACTTTGTTGAATGGTTGGTTGATTGTTACCATTAATTGTTATAGGTTGTGTCATATGCTGACTCTCCTTATGGCAATGTTATAGATAAGTGGGTAGAGTTACTATAATACCAGATAGTCAATAGTTGTGGATGGTGTCAACGTAGATTTATCTGGATTGTATGACAGAGCCCAGGCTAAATAAGTTTTAGTAGCTAATGCTGCTGATTTAGCTATTTCCATGGTTTTTTAATATCATAGAGACATGCCATGACGATATGTTCCTTAATAGTGTCAGGGCTGGTTTGAATATCTGGGAACAGTTTGGCTCATATTAGCCATTGTCAATAATTTATACTGCCATAGTTACCCCATCCAGGTAAATTGTGGTATCTCCGAAAATCTTTTATGAATGGGTACTGAATAGTATGCATCTTTTAAGTCGATATCTACCATAAAGTATCCTAGGAAATCCATGGTTAGCAGTTACAAGTTTCCATAAAGTGTGTAACCTGGTGAAATACTCAAGTGGTCAAGTCAATGATGGTGCGACATTCACCATCTTTGGGTTTTTTGGTACCAAAGGTTCATATTAGACTTCTTTATGACCCCTTTGTATATCTTCTCCAGTTAGCTAGTCCCTCATGTTCTTTTTTAGTGGGAGGGTAACGCCCTTTGGGGTGCATGCTGAACTGGTGGCAAGTTTCTTAATTCAATTTTTATCCTTGAATACTTTTGGTATATAACTACCAAGTGTGATAGTTCTTCATGTTCCCAACCCAGGTGTGATTTCCCCCCCTGTTAGTACAAACCCTTCACCTTTTATGTGATGGTAGGAACCATACTCACCTGCCTCCACTGTTGTTTAGTGGTGTGTTCATTTCTTCGGTTTCTGGTTCCTTGTCTGTAGGGATGGTGTTGTTGGGGGGTGGTGCATTTTCCATGGGGCCCGCTCTGGACCCTGGCCTGAAAAGGCTTACGAGGGTTGGCATGCGGGCCCCGAGCTTTCACCAGTACCATTAAGTAGACGCCTACTGGTGGACGCGTGGAGGTACTGCTGTCTGGTTTTGTGTGGTGCTCATTCCAGGCCCTACCCTCTTGATGCCAAATATCTTGGACACTTCGTCCAGTTTTTTAGGCTTGGTTTGGTAACTTTGCCAGATAGCAGGATCTGTGGTTGTGAGGTCGGCGTTCTCACAGTCCTGTGAATTTTTTAGGTTGAGGGCGGGTTTTATAACTTCCTTCGAGAAGTTGCGGAGCATCTGTGAACAGTAGGGTCAGGTGTTTTGCCATACTACCCTGCGAAAATGATAGCCGACGTCAGGGGTATCAAATGCAATTTAAGATATTTGGGTTTTTAAATGCCATGCTCAATGTACCCCCCAATAATGGTGGGCACTTTGAGTAAATGCAATTTAGGGGAGGCGTGATGAAATCCAACGCCTCATGACTACCTGTCTTGGAGAGGTTTTTTGGAAAAAACAGGTAGTAGGCTGGCCGTCAGTTGAGACTGAAAAGCCATCTCGCTCGTGGTGTAGCCACGTAGCGGCCACACCCAGCAGCTCTTCCTGATCCTGTACCTCAAGCATACTCCCGATGTTGTTCAGCCAGTGACCCCTCTTCTTGACCAGCCCAGCCCTGGTTGCCATCGATCCCTCGACAAGGGAGATGGCCAGTGCTGTTAGTGCACTGGAGCGGGAGTGTTATGCTCCCTTGGCGAGCTTGCCCCAGCTCCCGAGGCAAGTCTCGCTGGAGATTTTTACTCCATGACCTTACTCTAGGCTTGGAGAACAGACACTTACTCGCTCTCGGGCGGTAGTTTGAAGTGCCGATTCCATCTTCCGTGTCTGTCTCCAGCCCGAGGTTTGGTTGCTGACTTTGCTCTAGAGGCTGCCTGCCATTTTCGGGCGGCATTTTGTGGTTCTCGGGCGGCGAGTATCCTTGTCGGGAGCCTGCAGGGGTTATCGGCCGGTTTTTGAGTTTCCCTCCAGTCCGCTGCTGTTGGTCAGACAGCTGTTAGCGGACTGGGCATCGGCTCAGTACCCTGACTGTGGACCGCAGCGTGTGTAGTCCAGGTGCCGCCTCTCCCCCCTCCACTGATGGAACGCTCCGTCCCTGGAGTCGAACGGGGGCCGCTTCCCTCTGTTCTGCTTTGCTGTCTCCAGTTTCCCCTGGAGCAACAAAGAGGAGCAAAGTTTGTAAACTCGAACCTGTGGCTAAGTACTTACCTAACGGTCGGTTCCTTCAGGCTTGTAGCTGGAGCGCCCGTACTCCCGCTCGTCGCTGTTGCATCTGCGTGAATGCTCATGACGCGCATGCGTGCTGGACGGGTTCTTCACGTAGTCACTCACGTGACTCCGAAGTAAAATGTAGATAAATGTGAGGTTATCCACTTTGGTGGCAAGAACAAGGAGACAGATTATTATCTCAATGGAGTCAGATTAGGAAAAAGGGAAGTGCAACGAGACCTGGTACACCAGTCACTGAAAGTTGGCGTGCAGGTACAGCAGGCAGTGAAGAAAGCTAATGGAATGTTGGCCTTCATAACAAGAGGATTTCAGTAAAGGAGTAAAGAGGTTCTTCTGCAGTTGTATAGGGCTCCGGTGAGACCACATCTGGAGTATTGTGTACAGTTTTGGTCTCCTAATTTGAGGAAGGACATCCTTGTGATTGAGGCAGTGCAGCGTAGGTTCACGAGGTTAATCCCCGTGATGGTGGGACTATCATATGAGGAAAGATTGGAAACTGGGTTTGTATTCACTGAAATTTAGGATGAGAGAGGATCTTATAGAAAAATATAAAATTATAAAGGGACTGGACAAGCTTGATGCAGGAAAAAAATTCCCAATGTTGGGGGAGTCCAGAACCAATGGGGCCACGCAGTCTAAGAATAAAGGGAAGGTCATTTAAAACTGAGATGAGAAAAAACATTTTCACCCAGAGAGTTGTGAATTTGTGGAATTCTCTGCCACAGAGGGCAGTGGAGGCCAAGTCACTGTTTGCGTTTAAAAGATAGTTATATGGAGCTCTAGTGGCTAAAGGAATCAAGGGGTATGGAGAGAAGGCAGGCATTGGGTACTGATTGTGGATGATCAGCCATGATCACTATGAATGGCGGTGCTGGCTCGAAGGGCCGAATGGCCTACTCCTGCACCTATTTTCTATGTTTCAATGTACGACAAAGAAATAATGACATTTTTACTTGCTTCAGCTTAACTGACCCGTAAATGCAATAACACATGTATAATCAATAATCAATGATCAATAACTCAATGAATCAATAAACCATTGTGATATTCAGTGTTGTGCTGGTTGCTGCCTCTAGGAGGACTTCGCCACTGGCTCTGTCAAGGCGTACGCAGTTATGATGCGGGCATCTTTCAGTCAAGCAGATGCAACGTTATGTGTGAAGCCCGTCTTGTCCTTCAGCAAGAGGCAAGGCTTGGCAGTGGGACTAAATGTATATTTATCTGGCGGATATTTTGTAGTGAACGTGTGCAGAGACGTGCACCTCTAGTGTGAGCTGGGGCGACACCTTGCTCCAGCAGAGAGGGACAGTGGCCAGGGTGAGGTCACTGCTGCTGCAACCTCCCTGGCCTGCAGCCATGACCAAGTTCAACAGTGTGGTGAGGGCAGCTCATTTATTCCTACATCATCCTGGAGTGCCTGTACATATATACTGAGCTGCATACTGAGCTGCAGACTGAGCTGTATACTGTGTATACTGAGCTGCATACTGAGCTGCATACTGAGCTGCATACTGAGCTGCATACTGAGATGTATACTGAGCTGCATACTGAGCTGCATACTGAGATGTATACTGAGCTGCATACTGAGCTGCATACTGAGATGTATACTGAGCTGCATACTGAGCTGCATACTGAGATGTATACTGAGCTGCATACTGAGCTGCATACTGAGATGCATACTGAGCTGCATACTGAGATGTATACTGAGCTGCATACTGAGATGTATACTGAGCTGCATACTGAGCTGCATACTGAGATGTATACTGAGCTGCATACTGAGCTGCATACTGAGATGCATACTGAGCTGCATACTGAGCTGCATACTGAGATGTATACTGAGCTGCATACTGAGCTGCATACTGAGATGCATACTGAGCTGCATACTGAGCGGCATACTGAGATGCATACTGAGCCGCATACTGAGCCGCATACTGAGCCGCATACTGAGCCGCATACTGAGCCGCATACTGAGCCGCATACTGAGCCGCATACTGAGATGTATACTGAGCTGCATACTGAGCCGCATACTGAGCCGCATACTGAGATGTATACTGAGCTGCATACTGAGCTGCATACTGAGCTGCATACTGAGCTGCATACTGAGCTGCATACTGAGCTGCATACTGAGCTGCATACTGAGCTGCATACTGAGCTGCATACTGAGCTGCATACTGAGCTGCATACTGAGCTGCATACTGTGCATACTAAACTGTATACTGTGCATACAACTAACTCCTTGCTGCTGAAATATCCACCCCTTGCGTGCGTGCGTGCGTGTGTGTGAGTGTGAACTACGCAGCTCCAGCAAACTATCCCTTGGTTCACACTTATTCTGGTGCTGCCACACCACACTAAAGCATCAGCCTGCATTAAGCCAATGCTCACTATTCTCACGCTTCTCACTAGCTCCTGCCAAGTTCACACATAATGAAACACATCAACGCGCGGGCTTCAGCCACTGTGCTGCAAGCATGCATGACCGATGCATACAGATTCCTCTCAACCTGCTCATCTCATTATCCATGGATGTATTCAAGCCCTGAATATGTGGACATCCTTGTCCTGAAGAACAATGTGTGTAACTGTGGAAAATAACACCAACTCTTCTCATTGACCAGCAATAATGATCTGTTATTAGATGAACCTTCCAAACCATTTATCACATTAATGACATTTTAACATTTATTTACATTTATAACATTGTAAAGCATGCGTCAAAATTACAAATAAGAACTTTCAGTACAGCTTAGTGTTAGATCTTGATTAGTCCAGGTGGCGGGGGTTATGGGGCGAAGGCAGGAGAATGGGGTTAGGAGGGGGAGATAGATCAGCCATGATTGAATGGTAGAGTAGACAATGGGCCGAATGGCCTAATTCTACTCCTATCACTTATGACCATATGTAGGGTAGCCAAGTGTGACAACATTTATAGAGAAACACGTTTAAAGTTACAAACGAGGATAGACACACAGAGTTCCACAGAGTGCTGGAGTAACTCAGCGGGTCAGGCAGCATCTGTGGAGAACATGGATAGGTGACGTTTCACAGAGTGCTGGAGTAACTCAGCGGGTCAGGCAGCAGCTGTGGAGAACATGGATAGGTGACGTTTCACAGAGTGCTGGAGTAACTCAGCGGGTCAGGCAGCATCTGTGGAGAACATGGATAGGTGACGTTTCACACAGTGCTGGAGTAACTCAGCGGGTCAGGCAGCATCTGTGGAGAACATGGATAGGTGACGTTTCACAGAGTGCTGGAGTAACTCAGCGGGTCAGGCAGCATCTGTGGAGAACATGGATAGGTGACGTTTCACAGAGTGCTGGAGTAACTCAGCGGTCAGGCAGCATCTGTGGAGAACGTGGATAGGTGACGTTTCACAGAGTGCTGGAGTAACTCAGCGGGTCAGACAGCATCTGTGGAGAGAAGGGATGGGTGACGGTTCGAGTCTAGACCCATCTAGCGACTAGTTATACACGAGGCTCTCAGTAACATCGCTGTTCCCAGCTGCCCACAGTCTGGTTGTCTTTTGTTTTTTTCAGTATCTTATGTGGGGGAAGAGGGTAGGGTAAGGGGGAACAGTCCTTCAGTCGCGTCCTGGCGAGGTTGCGGCTATTATCTGAGTCGCGTCCTCGCCCCCCCTCCTCGCGGTGAACCAGCTGGATTGGCGCGGCCTTTCCTGCCGGGACCGGACCAGAGCTTCAGCAGCGGCGGCGAGGCGCTAGAAACATCGCGGAGCGGGCGAGGCCTTCCTGGGATCGCCGCTTGGAGCTCCGGAGTGTTGGGCCGCTGCTCCAACATGGCGGAGCTCCCAACGCGGGCGGCGCTGACTTTAACAGCGCGGGGTTCTGGGACCCTTTGCCGGGGGTCGCCAGCGCGAAACCCCGCCCAGCGCGGCCTGTGGACATCGGGAGCCGTGGACTCCGGTGGAAGGTGACGAGAGGTTCCCGGCGAGAGGGCCTGAACATCAGGCCACCCATAGCGGCGACTACATAGAGGGAGTACAGAGAAGGTTCACCAGACTGATTCCTGGGATGGCAGGACTTTCATATGAAGAAAGACCGGATAGACTCGGCTTGTACTCACTAGAATTTAGAAGATTGAGGGGGGATCTTATAGAAACTTACAAAATTCTTAAGGGGTTGGGCAGGCTAGATGCAGGAAGATTGTTCCCGATGTTGGGGAAGTCCAGAACAAGGGGTCACAGTTTAAGGATAAGGGGGAAATCTTTTAGGATCGAGATGAGGAAAACATTTTTCACACAGAGAGTGGTGAATCTCTGGAATTCTCTGCCACAGAAGGTAGTTGAGGCCACAGTTCATTGGCTATATTTAAGAGGGAGTTAGATGTGGCCCTTGTGGCTAAAGGGATCAGGGGGTATGGAGAGAAGGCAGGTGCAGGATACTGAGTTGGATGATCAGCCATGATCATATTGAATGGCGCTGCAGGCTCGAAGGGTTTCTCAAAGATATCAGATCCATGTTGAGCAGCAACTTTGAGGTTTTGATGTGTAAAGGCGTCTGTCCTTGCTTGATGTTTCTGCCCATTAATGATCAAATGATGGAGAGCACTGCTGGCCTTGACACTATCTTGACAAATAACAGCCCAACCTGCCTCATAGATCATCAAAGTGCTTGACTCACACCCACTGCCGCGATGGTTCTTGTCTGAGCCTCGGATGTGGATCTCAGCAAGCCCATCATTTATTCTCCACCATCAGGTTATTAAGGGATTGGACATGCTAGAGGCAGGAAACATGTTCCTGATGTTGTGGGAGTCCAGAACCAGGGGGCCACAGTTTAAGAATAAGAGGTAGGCCATTTAGAACTGAGATGAGGAAAATCTTTTTCACACAGAGAGTTGTGAATTTGTGGAATTCTCTGCTTCAGGAAGCAGTGGAGGCTGATTCTCTGGATACATTCAAAAGAGTTAGATTTGTCTCTGAGGGCTAGTGGAATCAAGTGGTATGGTGAGAAGGTAGGAACGGGGTACTGATTGTGGATGATCAGCCATGATCACAGTGAATGGTGGTACTGGCCCGAGGGGCCGAATGGTCTATTCCTGCACCTATTGTCTATGTATGTATGTATCTATGCTGCCTGACCCGCTGAGTTACTCCAGCACTCTGTGAAACATCACCTATCCATGTTCTCCACAGATGCTGCCTGACCCACTGAGTTACTCCAGCACTCTGTGAAACGTCACCTATCCATGTTCTCCACAGATGCTGCCTGACCCGCTGAGTTACTCCAGCACTCTGTGAAATGTCACCTATCCATGTTCTCCACAGATGCTGCCTGACCCGCTGAGTTACTCCAGCACGCTGTGAAACGTCACCTATCCATGTTCTCCACAGATGCTGCCTGACCCGCTGAGTTACTCCAGCACTCTGTGAAACGTCACCTATCCATGTTCTCCACAGATGCTGCCTGACCCGCTGAGTTACTCCAGCACGCTGTGAAACGTCACCTATCCATGTTCTCCACAGATGCTGCCTGACCCGCTGAGTTACTCCAGCACGCTGTGAAACGTCACCTATCCATGTTCTCCACAGATGCAGCCTGACCAGCTGAGTTACTCCAGCACTCTGTGAAACGTCACCTATCCATGTTTACCTGGCCGTGCTGCACATGTGTTAACGGGATACACCTGGACTCAGTTAGTTGTCTCTGTTGAAGCTTTGATGTGGAAGGTTGGCAGGTTTCAGTGTTGGCGCTGAACATTGACATCTGCTCCACAGCTGGATGTTACTGTGCTGTTGCTGTGTTACATGGAGTGTCCAGATGTTGCCGTGTGTGTGTTACACGGAGTGTCCAGATGTTGTGCGTGTGTGTTACACGGAGTGTCCAGATGTTGCCATGTGTGTTACACAGAGTGTACAGATGTTGCCATGTGTGTTACACAGAGTGTACAGATGTTGCCATGTGTGTTACACGGAGTGTACAGATGTTGCCATGTGTGTTACACGGAGTGTCCAGATGTTACCATGTGTGTTACACGGAGTGTCCAGATGTTGCCGTGTGTGTTACACAGAGTGTCCAGATGTTGCCGTGGCATCTGAACAGAGGGCGGCACGGTGGTGCAGCGGGTAGAGCTGCTGCCTGACAGCGATAGGGACCCGGGTTTGATCCTGACTACGGGTGCTGTCTGTGCGGAGTTTGTATGTTCTCCCCATGACCGTGTGGGTTTTCTCCGGGTGCTCCGGTTTCCTCCCACACTCCAGAGACGTGCAGGCTTGTAGTTGAATTGGCTTTGGTAAAAGTGTAAATTGTCCCCAGTGTGTGTAGGATAGCGTTAGTGTATGGGGTGATCGCTGGCCAGCACGGACTCGATGGGCTGAAGGGCCTGTTTTCACGCTGTATCTCTAAAGTATAAAGAAATGAAGATTTGTGTTGAAAGATTGAACAGTGGTGGCTCCGTTAGGCCAGACAACATACGAGGAGAGGACTATCACTGTTACCTCAGCTCTGGTATCAACAACCTCTCCTCAGGCATTGACATCCTTTATACTGCCTCCTCTCTGTATGTTCTGCCGTAATCTTTAATGAGCCGCCATTGATGTGCCTGTTGCTGCCTCATGGGACAATGTTGAGGATTTAACTCATTCACTGCCTTTCATTTCAAGGCGTGTTGGAGGAGGTGTGTGGACACCTGGATCTCAGTGAAATCTAGCGGCTCAACTCTGCCCCCTTTACCAGTTTCATTATCCTGCAACTTACTCTCATTACCATTCATCAAACCATGAACTTCCAGCTAGACATTAATATTGTCTGAAGAAGGGTTTCGGCCCGAAACGTTGCCTATTTCCTTCGCTCCATAGATGCTGCTGCACCCGCTGAGTTTCTCCAGCTTTTTTGTCTACCTCAGATATTAATATTTACTGATGTTGCCAAGTTGCTGAATACAAGACCGAGGAAGCAGAGAGAACCTTGTTTAATGAAACAGTGACGTTTGTGAATAGCATGTATTCAGGTGAATAAATGCATAAAAATCTGCTACATCAAACATGCTCATAATGTCCAAATATAATTTTGTCATGGGTTTAAAAAATAGAAGTTGTCAGTACTCACATTGCTATGGAACAATTGCCAATTAATTCAGAGAGAGAAAGAGAGTGAGAAAGAGAGAGAGATGAAAAGGATATGATTTTTGGGAGGAGATGGGGGCTGTTTATTGGGGGCAGCTGTTACTGAGTAAGTCCACATATGGCATCTGGGAGTGATTTAAAGGCCAGCTGGTCAGAGTCCAGGACCAACATATCCCAGTGAGGGGAGGGAGGGAGGGATAAGGATGGCAAGGTAAAACAACCTTGAATGACCAAAGAAATTCCACCTTTCGTTAATCCCACCCTTATAATCATTCTGAAGAAATGTCCCGACCTGAAACGTCACCTATCCATGTTCTCCACAGATGCTGCCTGGCCCGCTGAGTTACTCCAGCACTCTGTGAAACGTCACCTATCCATGTTCTCCACAGATGCTGCCTGACCCGCTGAGTTACTCCAGCACTCTGTGAAACATCACCTATCCATGTTCTCCACAGATGCTGCCTGACCCGCTGAGTTACTCCAGCACTCTGTGAAACATCACCTATCCATGTTCTCCATAGATGCTGCCTGACCTGCTGAGTTACTCCAGCACTCTGTGAAACGTCACCTATCCATGTTCTCCACAGATGCTGCCTGACCCGCTGAGTTACTCCAGCACTCTGTGAAACATCACCTATCCATGTTCTCCACAGATGTTGCCTGACCTGCTGAGTTACTCCAGCACTCTGTGAAACGTCACCTATCCATGTTCTCCACAGATGCTGCCTGACCCGCTGAGTTACTCCAGCACTCTGTGAAACATCACCTATCCACGTTCTCCACAGATGTTGCCTGACCTGCTGAGTTACTCCAGCACTCTGTGAAACGTCACCTATCCACGTTCTCCACAGATGTTGCCTGACCCGCATCAACCATCGTGCCAGTGCCCAAACAGTCAGCCACAGGGAGCCTCAACGATTTCCGCCCAGTGGCACTCACCCCTGTCATTGCTAAGTGCTTTGAGCGGCTGATCTTGGCTCACCTCAAAGCCAGCCTCCCCCCCACAATGGACCCCCATCAGTTTGCCTACCGGGCCAACAGGTCTACAGAGGACGCCATATCGGCGGCCCTACACTCTGCCCTGACCCACCTGGACAACAACAACTCCTACATCAGGTTGCTGTTCATTGATTTCAGCTCCGCTTTCAACACTGTCATCCCCGCCAGCTTGATCACCAAACTCAGCGGGCTTGGCATCTCCACCTCCCTCTGCAACTGGACACTGGATTTCCTCACCAACAGACCACAGTCTGTTAGGGTCAACAACCTCAACTCCACCACTATAACACTGAACACCGGCGTGCCACAGGGCTGTGTGCTCAGCCCTCTCCTCTACTCCTTCTTCACCCACGACTGCATCCCTAAGTACGGATCCAACGCCATCATTAAGTTTGCTGACGACACCACGGTGGTAGGACTGATCAGTGACAACGATGAGTCAGCCTACCGAGAGGAGGTCCAGCACCTGACAACCTGGTGTGCCAATAATAACCTCGTCCTCAACTCCAAGAAGACGAAGGAACTTATTGTCGACTTCAGGAAGGTCAGAGGAGGCAGACATACCCCCATCCACATAAACGGGACTGAGGTGGAGCGCGTCTCCAGCTACAAATTCCTCGGGGTACACATCTCGGAGGATTTGTCCTGGTCCCTCAACACCTCCAAGCTGATCAAAAAGGCACAGCAGCGCCTTTACTTCCTGAGGAGGCTCAAGAAAGCCCACCTGTCCCCCCAGATCCTGACCAACTTCTACAGGTGTACCATCGAGAGCATCCTGACCGCCTGCTTCACGGTATGGTACAGCAGCTGCACTGTTGCGGACAGGAAGGCACTACAACGGGTGGTGAAAACCGCGCAGCACATCATCGGCGCCCCGCTCCCTGCCATGGATGCCCTCCACCGAAAACGGTGTCTGAAACGAGCTGGGAAGATCATTAAAGACCCCTCCCACCCCAATCATGGACTGTTTGCCCTCCTCCCATCAGGGAGGCGGTACAGGAGCCTCAGGTCTCGTACCAGTAGGATGAGGAACAGCTTCTACAATCATACCGTCGCATTGCTGAACTCGGAGTCCCGCCGATAGATTCCTCCGGTCCCTCCGTCCCCATTGTTTAATTATTCTGCATTTTCTATTGTTCTGTATCCTCTTTTTTTTTAAATTTCTATATTGCACTACTATGGACTGACGCAAAACTGCATTTCGTTGTACCCATACTCAGTATTTGTGCAATGACATTAAAGTTGAATTGAATTGAAAAAAAAAAAAGAGTTACTCCAGCACTCTGTGAAACGTCACCTATCCATGTTCTCCACAGATGCTGCCTGACCTGCTGAGTTCCACATCATTTCCATTCTATCGGCCTGTCCTTTAATTCTGAGGCTGTGCCTCTGGTCCTAGACTCTCCCACTATTGGGAACATCCTCTCCACATCCACGCTATCCGGGCCATCCATTGTCTGGTACGTTTCAATGTGATTCCCTCTCATGTTTGGACAGAGTAATGCTGGATGGAATTGTGTTGAGGAGGAGAGAGACTGTAATGGAGAGACTGAGTCACACACACACACACACACACACACACACACACACACACACACACACACACACACACACACACACACACAGCAGTCTCTTCCACAGCTTGGCTTGCTTTTACATGCGTTGGAAAGTAAATGCTCAAAAACCGTATGTTTAATTCTGTTTTTGGAAAAATATAACAATATATCGGAGCCTCCATATAAAATTCTGTAGATATATGAAAAATAAATGTAATATGCAAATATTATTAAAATCCATGCAGATATATATGAAAAATTAATATGGGTTCACAAATAGATGTTTCTGCTTCACTAATAAGGAGCAGAAATCGTCAATCATCGCAGACAGCACAATCCCCGCTCTCGTTTCTCATAGAGAACCCCCCTTACTTTCTAGTGACACTGTGTTAATGTTTGCATTCGAGGTTGTAATACACGTACATCGGGCGGGCGGGCTGGTGGCCCTTCATCATGCCAGATCCTGCTTTGTCCCCACTCTACACACATTCCATCCTAGACAGTGGATTGTAGACACATCGTACCAACAATAGACTGGTCCCTTACAAAGAAACATGGAGCCCAGGGACATGGGCGGCACGGTGGTGCAGCGGGTAGAGCTGCTGCCTCACAGCGCCAGGGACCCGTGTTCAATCCTGACTACGGGCGCTGTCTGTACGGTGTTTGTACGTTCTCCCCGTGACCTGCGTGGGTTTTCTACAATGTCTTCCCACACTCCAAAGACGTGCAGGTTTGTAGGTTAATTGGCTTGGTGTAAGTGTAAATTGTCCCTAGTGTGTGTAGGATAGTGTTAGTGTGCGGGGGATCGCTGGTTGATGTGGACTTGGTGGGCCGAAGGGGCTGTTTCATGCTGTATCTCTAAACTAGACTAAATAGTGTTGGGGAAATGATATGGCCAGTAAATATGTACTACAATGTGAGTATCATATTTAAAAGGCATTTAGACAGGTCCATGGATAGGACAGGTTTAGAGGGATATGGGCCAAACGCAGGCAGGTGGGACTAGTGTAAATGGGGCATGTTGGTCGGTGTGGGCAAGTTGGGCCGAAGGGCCTGTTTCTGTGCTGTGTGACTCTATAATGAGACTAGCATGATTGCATAATCCTCTTTGTGTCTACACACAATGTTTATACATCTCCAGGCTCTTTGCTCCTTGGATTTTAGAGCCGTCATTGTCACTTTGTGCTCTGTCACTGTCTCTGTGGTCTGAGCCTGCCTTGGTGGAGATGGCAAAGGGTCTGGATCGATTGGCCAGGTGGGCGGAGGAATGGTTGATGGAATTTACTACAGAGAAGTGTGAGGTGTTGCATTTTGGGATGTCGAACAAGGGCAGGACCTACACAGTGAATGGTCGGCCTCTGGGTGGTGTTGTAGAGCAGAGGGATCTAGGAGTACAGGTGCATGGTTCCTTGAAGGTCGAGTCGCAGGTAGATAAGGTGGTCAAAAAAGTATTTTGGCACTTTGGCCTTCATCAGTTAGAGTATTGAGTATAGAAGTTGGGAGGTCATGTTGCAGTTGTATAAGACGTTGGTGAGACCGCATTTAGAGTATTGTGTTCAGTTCTGGGCACCGTGTTATAGGAAATTTATTGTCAAGCTTGAAAGGGTTCACAGAAGATTTACAAGGATGTTGCCAGGACTAGAGGGTGTGAGCTATAGGGAGAGGTTGTGTAGGCTGGGTCTCTATTCCATGGAGCGCAGGAGGATGAGGGGTGATCTAATAGAGGGGTATAAAATCATGAGATGAATAGATCGGGTAGATGCACAGAGTCTCTTGCCCAGAGTAGGGGAATCGAGGATCAGAGGACAAAGGTTCAAGGTGAAGGGGAAAAAATGTAATAGGAATCTAAAGGGTAACTTTTTCACACAAAGGGTGGTGGGTGTATGGAACAAGCTGCCAGAGGAGGTAGTTGAGGCTGGGACTATCCCATCATTTAAGAAACAGTTGGACAGGTACATGGATAGGACAGGTTTGGAGGGATATGGACCATGTGCAGGGAGGCAGGTGGGACTAGTGTAGCTGGGATATTGTTGGCTGGTGTGGGCAAGTTGGGCCGAAGGGCCTGTTTCCACACTGTATCACTCTATGAGGGTAAGGGGAGATATGGACAGTTCCTCTCTCCCCTCACACAGGTGTGTGTTACCCAGAGACATGCAGGGGAGAGTGGGACTGACAGCTGGGTTGGTACAGTGTCTTTCTTTGTCAACCAGCATGTGCAGTTGCACATTCCTGTTGATACACTCCACCATGTTGAACGTCGTTGACCTCCACAAGCAGTCATTTACTGTAATAAATTACTCAAATAAATGAGACATGTATCATACTGTGATTGATTGGTTGAAAGATACAGCATAGAAACAGGCCCTTCAGCCCATCGAGTCCGTGCTGACCATCGATCACCCGTTCACACACTGGTTCTATGCTATCCCACTTTCTCATCCACTCCCTACACACTAGGGGGTAATTTACAGAGGGGCCGATTAACCTACAAACCCCCAGGTCCTTGTAGTGTGGCAGGAAACCGGAGCACCCGGAGAAAACCCACACGGGCCCAGGGAGAACGTGCAAACTCCACACAGACAGCACCCGAGGTCAGGATCGAACCCGGCTCCCTGGCGCTGTGAGGCAGCAGCTCTACCCGCTGTGCCACCGTGCTGGCCCATATGATTCTTGCCTTGTTTGACAGTGAGTGACTGGACCAAGGCCCTGGGTAATGAGTATTTGACCCAGGCGTTGCCTGAGGGTCAGAAAGCCACTGGACACAGTGACTGTGACACTGCCTG